>NW_005054325.1:356297-419514 GCF_000277835.1 Geospiza fortis | reverse complement strand
AAACTGAAAACTGAACTGGAAATTCATAAGCAGTTACCATATGAACATATTAATTTATAATGTCACCATTGTAATCAGAATTTAAAGCTCACTAATGTCAGCTGAAACTACTTGCAGCTGGTAAGACTTTTATTAATCTTCTATTTTATTTCCTGTTTGAAGGTAATTTCTACCCATGTGAACAAAGTTAATGCCTGTGTCTCAATCAGGCAAGAGATTGCTGGTGAATTTCAATATTGTGCCCCAAAATTTCAAAATTCACCTTTCCATGATACCACATCCAGTAATGAGGTTTGGGGGAAAAAAAAGGCAATCAAAAATATTTAAAAAAAAGCAATCCAAAAGCATTTTCCTATTTCAGTCTCTGGTACCTGAGCCTTTAAAGATCATGTAAATCTGAACTTTAATCAGCAGTGAGAACAACTAGAAACAGACTTTTTCAGTTTAAATAGGGAGCAGTGTCTGATCCCATGCTTTAACTGGGATTTCAAACATTAACAATGCGAGAGTTGATTCAGCTGGGGCCACCTTTATTATTTTCTTTAAGTGCCAGCCCAGTCTGTCAGGTGTTAGCAACTCCCTGAGAGAAGCCAGCAGTCACAGCTAGAAGTGAAAGAAGGAAGCATGGAAGCCACAGGAGTTTTGCTTACCACAAAAGTTTCTCTTACACCAGCACAATAGATCTGGACACTGAGGTTCTCACTAAGTGCTCTCCTTCAGTGATATGCAGCCATTTCCTTCACTCACAGGGAACAGCATAATCCAGCATGTAAAAGATCCTCATTTCTCTGGTGGCGGGAGCTCGGATTCAGTCTGTTGCTTCTGCTTTTGCTAACAATTGTACTGACCTCCTGATTATCCCTAGTTCTCATCTGCCAAACTACTACTTCTCTGTAGCTCCTTGTGCTCCAAGCTCCTGTGATCCTACCTTCTGTCCACCTGAAGTCTCAAAGAGGAGCAGAGCAATGGCTAGGGATTTGATTTTAAATTCTGGAAATCTGTATATGGGTCTAAAAGCAGAGAGGAACAATCAGAGTCCCCCACTGCCTCAAAGTTGTTCCTGGGCCAGAGACTCCCTTGGAGCAAAGTGGAACAGAGCTATTGCACTAAAACCTTGAATAAGTTATCTGTCAGGGTCTCTGACACAGCACTTGAAATCTGTACACTTTTGCTGCACAGGCCTCACACTAACTACAGATGATTTTTTTCTATGGGACAACACCAAATTGTACCACCCCATTAGCAGTGATGATCAAACCTGAGTTCTGCGCTCAGAAGAGAGCTGGCTGAGCAAAGCTTTGAGACAGGCTCCCTGTGCCAAACTTTCCTGAAGTGTAACCATTCCCACCAGTGCTGGCAAGAACTTCTTTTTCTGCTTGCTGAACTGTATGATGGCAGTATAAAAGGATATGTAAAACACAAAGCTTGGGGCTGAGAGGAAAAGGACCTGTCTGCTGGATGCAGGATGCACAGCAAGTAGCAGTGAACATTAGCCAGAACACGAGGAATTCCAAATAAATATAAGGACAATTTTTTTTACTTCAGAGTTTGTCAAATGTTTGGAATGTGCTGCCCAGAAAGGTTGTGGAATTTCTATCCTAAGAGTTGTTGAAAACTTCACTTGACACTTGACTTCCTGATTTAAAGAGACCTGCTCCAGGCAGTGATGTGCACAAGATCATCTCTGAAGTCCACTTTCATTCAAAGTTATTCTGTGTCAAGTCAAAAGGGTAGATCATCTTGCAGTCATACAAAGAGAAGGAACTGAACATCCCTTCTGGTAAATTAGGATAGCCTCCTCAGGGTGTTCTGATACACAGTAATTTAAAAAGCAGTTACTCAGCACACCCAGTTACCCCCTTTGGAAGGCTACAGAAACTGATGTAAAAATCTCCTATGCATCTCGGTGTGCAGAAATGTCAACACCCCACTAACATTCACTAAGGCACAACAGTGACCAGGCTATATGAAAAGCAGAAACAAAGAAATATCCTTGACATCCTTGATTTTTGGAATATTTGACTAGAAGAAATTGGCCCTCTAACACTGCTGAGTCTGGGCAACTGTTCTTATTTTATAACTAATTCATTGTGCTTTCTTACGACCTTCCATGTCCAGTCAAAAGTATCAGACCAAATACCTGAAAGAAGGCCTCTAAATCCTGATTTTGGTACGTGGTCCTACTCTGCTGCCTGGTGTACAGCTTTCTCAGAATCCAACACAGCTGCAATTTATTGGCATTGACAGAAATTGAGCCAATGCAATTAGTTGTTTTAATGTAAATCAGAGAATAATTTAGGTGGAAAGAGAGGGATCCTCTTGCACAACCCCTTGCTTACAAGACAAACTTGTATGTTAGGCTTGTAGGTTAGGTCATGCCACTCAACACCTTGTTCCAGAATCCATCATCTCCCTGGGCATCTATTTCTGTGTTTAATCACTTTTAACATGAATTTTTGCCTTTATATCTATATATGTCACAAGATCTTTGTTACTTGTCGTTTTCCTGTGCACCTCTGAGAAGGACCTGATTTTTTTTTATGATTCCCTTTCAGGTTGCAGCAGGGAGCAATTAGAGCTCCTCTTAGCCTTTTATCTTCAGAGCTAAAGAAACCCAGTTCACTCAGAGTCAAAAATCATCCAAATTTCTAGCTCTGATGATATTTCACAGTCAGCTTACACAGTAACAGATACATTTGTTCTACCAGAATTTAAGCTCTGCATAAGTCAGTAGTTACAGCGCCACATACATAACAAGCACATTCTTTTCTGAAGGAACTGATGGCTCTGAAGCACAAATACTCCTTATCATCCCTACTCAGAAGGAAAGAAAAGCTAACCATGCTACCTTTACATTTACTAGTATTTGTAAGGCCAAAGCAAAATTAAAAAATAAAAAACCATTCATCTTTGGAATCATCTTACCATTGGTCCCACTGGTCCCATCACTCCAGCTTCGCCCTGTTGAGGACCAACACAGAGAGAGAGCAATGACAAGAAGAATTCCTGCAATGTCTAGCAGAGGTGGCTGGTAACACGGCCACCAAATAATTCTGAAAGAACACAACACAGTATTAGCTCACCTTCTCCCCTTTTCTTCCTAATAATTCAGTTAAAGATCCTTCAGCAGAAATGATAGCTCCTGGTTCTCCCTTTTCACCCTGCAATTATCAGAGTAATTACTGTTTACAAAGCAGTTCCCAGTGAATCAGAAGTCAAGGCAGCATTACTTTTGTTCGAGGCATGACAGATTAGTCATGCTGCAATATCAAACATAAAGTGATATCAGTATGAGTAGGGTGAATCTTGATTCTGGGGAAGAAAAGAGATGATCTTTCTAAAAACATAATAAAGTACACTAAAAATATCTCCATGAGAAGAATAAGTTCTTATTTTTCTAGAAAGAGTTAATTTGCTCTCCATAGAGTAAGTATGTGAAACATGCTGTGTTCACAAAAGGTCTCTGCCAAAGGCAAACAGGTTATTGTTGTCTTCTAGTGTACCATCAGCTTAATGGTCAGTAAACCCTGCAGGAAATGTCCCATCTTGATAGACCAGTAAATGTTCAGATTTTACTATCAGGAAAGCATGAATCATTCTCTCTATGTGCCTTGCATGATGCAACCTCATTAACTTTAGTGAAGGTCAAGTCCCAGAGCTCAAACTGTGACCCTCTGAAGTCCTGTTCCACCACCACAAATTATCACTTAGTGCTAAGTGCATGGTTCCCAGGCTGGGTCATTCAGCTGTAACTTTCCACTTCCTACCTCATGCAGCTTGCTACAACATCTTTCCCAAGATGTCATGGAAGAAATCTAGCTTGAAGCTAGCAATAGCATTGCTGATTAAAGTGCGAGTCCGGGTTATAGACCTTTCATTGAACTCTAGGTGCTGTAACTCAGTTCTTCTCACAGGTTCTTAAACTATTGTGAGTCTTTGAAGTCTCCCTGAAGATACTTTGGATACTTTGGAGTCTCCCTAAGACTTGGTTGGCTTCACTGACTTTATCTTCTATGAGAATGTATGGACCTGAGGTTGAATTTCATGATCCTTTAAGTAAAGGTGTCTGTACATCTTCACTGGGGTTCCCAAACTTCATCACTCTTGGGCATAGCCTGGTGTTCACAGCTCAGAAACACCATCAGAGACATCACTATGTCTTTGGTGCATCCAAAATTAAATGCTTTCAAAGCTTTGAGTTCTTGCCAGTGCAGACACCAGAAGCAAAAAAAAAGAGCACCAACCAAAAAACAAAAGTACAACCTCCACAACCTAAACCAAAAATCACCCAACTAGTTCTAAGGTTGAGCTTGATCATTTAATGCATTTTGTATAAGAACAGGAAACCTTATGATAAGCAGGGACTGGTAAACATGGCCTGAAAGCTTTCCTTCTGAGCAATGACAATGCGGTTCATCTGCTACCCCATTTAAACCATAATGAACCATTTCCAAGTCTTCCTATTACTTGTGAGAAAGTGAGCTCAGCTAAGCAGAAAGTGGTTTTGTTTTTCTTTCTTGGTATCCCCAATATATTAGATGTTCCTCTCCCCTGCTTCCTGAAGGTTGATAAGAAGGGGAAGAAACTGGAAAAGCTGCATTATTTACAGAAGAACAGAGTCAGTCTTTAGTACCCTCTCAGCAGAGCTATAAAATACACACTTTTTGTGAAGAAACATGAGAAAGAATCCTAAGAAGAGAGTAACACAAGTCTTAAAATCCTAAACTTTGGGAATTGAAAATTGCAGTCCTCATTCTGTAGGCAAAGCTCTCTCTGGCATAGGAGGAGGAAAAGATCGATCTTTTTTTTTTATTTGGGCTTTTGGATAGGATCCCAGGGTGTCAGCACAACAATCAGCTGGCAAGAAGAGGTCACTTCATGTTTAATGTTTAAAGAGACTTAACCTGATAAGTGCATACTGCACTGATGAATTTCAACACTGGTGCAGGAAGATTAGCTCTTGGTAAGATTATATCAGGGGAGGTCATTTAGCATTTTCACATTCCCCCTAGTACATTTTTCACATGAGCTTATTAAAATCCCAATTTCTACAGAAATTAGAATCATTGAACTTCTAATGTCACTAAGTACTTGTCATTTAACACATTTCTCAGTCTATACTTTCCCTTATGCATTTTTTCATACCTGTTGTCCTTTAGGTCCTTGTGATCCAGGCAAACCAGTATCACCCTTTGGACCCCGAGGGCCCTAGGCAAAAACAAGTACATAAATCCATAGTGATATTTGTGAACAATATGGAACTAGGCTATTTTACTAAATGTAATTTTAAATTACTGGCAAACTTGAACTTAAATCACTCTGGTTGCAATCTAAGAATTCTTACAAGACTAAATTGCTCTCTGAATAAAGTTATTCCCTAAACCAGATATCACATAAGGAAAGTCTTTTAGAAAGACCAAAATGAAAAATACCTGATGTTTATCACAGTGTAGATGATACACACATTCACAAAGGGAAATATGCAAACATTAATAAGAGTGGAAATTCAACCTAAAATTCTCTATTTCTTCTGTATTCAATCCTCTCTCTTTCCATGATCATTTAGCCAGACTGATTTTCAACAGAATTTCTGAAGATGTATTTTTAACAGTATGTTAAAAAAAAAGAAAAAAAAAGGAAAAAAAAGAATATATGAAATAGAGTTTATCTATTTGAAAACAAGATTATTTCTTTATCTGCTTTGTGGGGAAAGCATTCCTATCAGATCATATTGTACTTTACAATCGTCCAAGAGCATTCAGAAGCATTCTTTTTGCTCACTAAGATCTAAACTCAAGTCTACATAATTTCTGCATTTGTCAAGAGATACATAAAAGACATGAGGTGAGATCAAGAATGGTATTTTCATGTCTGTAGAAATTCTATAAGGGACAGAGACCAAGAATTCATTTTATCATCTTCTAAATGTTATCAGCTCTTTTTCAAATGAAATGTATGTCTGAGGAGTTTTTTCCCTCTTTCTTTGCAGTCCATGATATTCAGGACTCAGCAAGCAACCTTCTGTGGAATTTTGGGCAATTTGCCAGCATTTTGTTAACATCTTTTGTCAACTTTCCCAGTATTCTGCTTAATTGTTCTCAGGCAATAGACAAAGGATCCTGAGACCATATGCATGCGCTGAACTGTCAAACAATCATAACAAGGGAAAGTAATTCCATCCCATCACACAGAATATGAAGACAATAATTAGAACAATACTTTCTGAAGTCATAAGCTAAATAATCACAGAATCACAGAGTATTCTGGGTTGGAAGAGACCTACAAGGATCATCAAAGTCCAGCTCTTGGCTCTGCCCA
Source organism: Geospiza fortis (assembly GCF_000277835.1). NCBI lineage: Eukaryota > Metazoa > Chordata > Aves > Passeriformes > Thraupidae > Geospiza > Geospiza fortis. Next base: position 413,196 of record NW_005054325.1, on the reverse strand, counting down.
GGACACCCCAAGAGTCACTCCATGTGCCTGAGAGCATTGTCTAAACTCTCATTGAGTTCTGTCAGGCTTGGTGCTGTGACCATTTCCCTGTGGAGCCTGTTCCAGTGCCCAACAAATCTGTGGTGAAGAACCTTTTCCTAATATCCAACCTTAGCCTCCCCATACACAACTTCAGGCCATTCCCTCAGGTCCTGTCACTGGTCAGCACAGAGAAGGGAGCAGTGTCTGCCCCTCCTCTTCCCCTCACAAGGAAGTTGACTGCAATGAGGTCTCCCCTCCATCTCCTCTTCTCCAGGCTGAACAGACCAAGTGCTCTCAGCTGCTCCTCACACAGCTTCCCTTCAAGGCCCTTCCCCATCTTCACAGGCCTCCTTTGGACACCCTCTAACAGTTTAATGTCTTTCTTATATTGTGGCACTCAAAACTGCCCCCAGCACTGGAGGTGAGGCTGCCCCAGCCCAGAGCAGCCCAGGACAACCCCCTCCCTTGCCTGGCTGGCCATGCTGCGCCTGATGTCCCCCAGGACGGGGCTGGCACTCCTGGCTGCCAGGGCACTGCTGACTCAGATTCACCCTAAGACCAACCAGGACTTCCAGGTCTTTTTCTCTGGCATTACTTTCCAGCATCTCATTCCCTGGTTTACATGCACAACAAGGGTGACCATCCCAGGCGCAGAATCTGCCCCTTTCCCTTGTTGAACATCATACAGCTGGTGATCCTTCAGCCCTCTGATTTATGTAGGTATCTCTGCAGGCTCTTTCTGCCTTGGAGGGAGTTAACAGCATCCCCCAGTTTTGTATTGTCCACAAAGCTGGTATCCTTCCAAGTCCCATGTCTAAGTCATCGATGAGGATGCTTATACGTGTTTGCATGGCAGTCTGAGCCCAATAGGTAAGTAGCACAGCAAAAGGCGCCTTTTGATACTATGGTTGTGAAATGCTTATATGATAGCCCTGGTATGTTATTATGAAAAATCATAAATATTTTCTAAAGAATAAAATAAAAAGGGAACATCTTATAGGGCTTTCCTGTATTCTGTAGTGGTGACAAAAAAGCCCGAGGAATAACACAGTTACGTATGTATACACACAGATAACATTTAGAATTCCATTTGTTCCATTTATTTCTCCTATACAGCGTAGGCCTTTCCTTAGGTAGTAATTTTCCATTAATTACACCCAGATTTAAACTACAGAACTGACACTGAGATGAGCCTAGCAGAATATACTTCGTTTCCAACAGAATAAATTTCTAGCTCAGTTGGTAACTTCCGAAGACCTACAGCATCCTCTATGAAAATTTATTAGACTTCATGCAAATTGTGTACAAGATACATTTAAAAAAATATTAAACTGTATTGAAAAATACTTAAAAATCCCAGGAAATACATTTAAATCCTAGGCAATTAACACTTACAGGAAATCCTGGTAGACCTGGCTTGCCATCTGGGCCCTGCAAAATTAAAAAACTCACACCCTTATAAACACATATTACAGACTTGCAAAACAGAATATGCATTTTTCATGTATTGTGTGATTTCTGAATATCAACTTATCTGCTACTGAATTAAGAACTTCATTCAGTTGACAGTAAAGGTGTGAACCTCCACAACACCCTATCTTCTAATTTAGCATTTACTCTCAAAAACTGGTGAGGCAGAGATCCAGAAAAGACTGAAAAAGGATGACATTTTCTACATATGAAAGGCATGCGACCATTATTCAGCCTCCTCTGAATCTTTTCCAGATGCCAGCACAGAGACCACAGCAGCCACTCAGCTTTCCCATTTTGGTCCTGGATGTCTTTGGATAGAAAACAGACTGTGTAATAGTCTGAGAATAGAATCACAGATTGGGATTTGTATTGGGCACATTTAAGATTGCCCTGCTCTGGTGACTGCAGAGACACACTTTAATTCTGGTTCAGATCAGCAGAATGTTTATTTCCCCATCCACTATGAGACTGCACCTGACAAGGGTTAGAGCTTTGAGACTGAGGTTCAAATCTTTCTGCCTGTAACGGCTCTTCAAGCTACAGAACCTGCTTCTTTTTTGTGGGAATGTGACTCTAACATCTATCACAAAACAAAGGTGTGAATTACCTGTGGCAAGTACTGTGGCAGAGCTCACGAAAGGGGACCCATACTGTCCCGGCGTCCTATTATGTCCAGGGATTAGGAGAACCAGGTCTTTGGGAAATACATGAAAGTACCCTTCCATGAAAACTGTTTTACTCATAAGCATGGCTGGATGGAGCCACAATAACATGAAGTTGTCCTAAGGTTTAACAAGTGGGAAAGAGCCATGCTAGGCTAGCAGAAAAAGGTTACAAGCTGCTGCTGGAGCTAATGCCCTTCTTCCCAGTTCAATGACACATTCTGTAAATATTTGTTTTGAGGCAGCTGTAACAATAAGATACAAAGTTTTTGCAAACTTTATGTAGAGTGAAATTCTTCTATTGGCTATGAACATTCTGACTTTCTTCGTTTCATCAGGGATTTAATGTGGAGGAGATCACTGTGCTCACCAACAAGAAAACAGACAAAATTGAATACACAAACTGGAATTCACAAATTAAACTAGCTGTAAAGAAAGGTTCTTAATTTGTGGTGGTTAAGTTTTTGCAAATTGCAACATGTTGTACACTTCTGGAAAAGTTTGAATAGTCTCCATGACCGGAAAAGGTAGATTTCTCTTTGGATCCAGTGCTAGGAACTTCAAATCATTACCAAGGAGCATTCAGCATTTCAAGTATTTGACTGAACTATTTTGCAGCTAGAAGAGAACCTCAATTTCACATCTTTTGTTGTCTTATGAAATACCTAGTTTTTCATTCACAGATATAACTTGTGTGAGACTAAACTCATAGACAGGAGTCTAGCATTTCTAGTTGAAGTCTCAAGCAGAACTGAGCAAAATAGTTTTTATCCCAATACTTTGTAACTTGAAAAACAAGAAGGAAAAAAAAGTGGAAGAAATTTAAATCTTGGACTCTATTTTTGCAACAGTTCTACATTTCTATAATTCTGAGCATATAGTTCAGAATCAGAGATAAGCCAATTTATTTCATATAAATATGTAAAAGTAGTTTGTTCACAGAGAACTGAGTTCTGCCTGAAAGTACTTCCACAGAGTTTCGTGCTGAAGTTAGCAGAAACACAATCCTAAAGTATAGGAAACTCATCTCAAGTTGATACTCAAAAGAAGATGTTGAAGGTAGAGCAAATCTGAAGATTTAGTAAAGCAGCATATACTCACTGGAGGCCCAAACAGTCCTTTAATTTCAGTAAAATTAGAAATTCCATCTGTCTCATTGAGAAGTAACTGAAAAGGAGGTTAAGAAACAGGTTATTTCAAATGGTTTATCTAAGGCTCACACAAATTTTTAGAAAGGTAAATTATCTCTTTATAACTATGAAAAAACCCCAAAAATAAATAAGGTGACAGAAAAGGCTCTCTACTTCTAATTTTCTTTATACATCTGGAATAAAAAAATCCTAGAATTTCTTTTACATTTATTCTGTAAAGATCTCAGAATGCTTTTAGAAATTTAATTAACTGAGTCACGTTTTTAATTTGAAAGCTATGACACCAAATTTTGCAGCCTGAAGCCATTTCTCCTTAGTAAGATAAAGATCAAATTGAGGTTTTATGCTCCAGTGTGTCACTGGCATTCTAAGATGGTGAATCAGTCTGAGCACACTCATCCTCTGCTGCAGAGCTGAAGTTTTAATTATATTCTGGACATGTCTGCATCTCACCATGCAGCACCATGCTGTGATTCCTAAGTCAGCACTGGTCACACTGCTGTGTCTGAAACTTGCCCGGAACCCCAAACTGTGATGGTGAGCAGCTCCTGCACCACCCAGCACTGAGTCTCAGGATGCCTGAACAGCACAGTGTAATTGCACTGCTTCCTATCCAGGAATTGGTGAGCTCTCCATTAGCCCAGGCATTTCTGCATAATTCAATTACATAATCCTAATAATGAAGGTGGACAGGGACTTCAGAGCTCTGGTCCAGGACTCCTCAATGCCAGGACAGGGCATGCCTTCAGGTGGCAGGGATTTACTTAGCCCATGAATAAACACATTGTCACTGAGGTTTTGTGAGATTTGAATACCTCTTTTACTCGCTGCAACCATGTGTAGATCAACATGACCAGACCACAATATTTTACAACATTTGTTATGAATACATTATCCAGGAATTGAGTTTGAAACTCCATTGCTTTGAATAGGAGGTTTGACCACATGCCCTCCAGAGATCACTTCCAATACTCTTATGAGTCTCTGAATACTATTTTTTGAATCCAGATCACACATCCTATCCTATCCTATCCTATCCTATCCTATCCTATCCTATCCTATCCTATCCTATCCTATCCTATCCTATCCTATCCTATCCTATCCATTGTCATCTGAGTATGGCAGTGTATGGGCAGCTTTCTGTACTTTGAGTTCATGTTGAATAATTCATACAGCTAAAGCTTACTGCTTCTACTGGGTACTTCTTTCTACTCCCCGTCCTCATGTTCTACAAAAATCACCAGAGAAATTCTCAAGTAAAAATAGAGTTTAGATCCTACAGGCAGCACTCCATCTCCCAGACTGCATGAACTCTGCTGCACTCTTCAGGGATAGTATGATGCCCTTGGTCCCACTCTATTTCCAGTTTTACATGGCCCAGAAAAGGAACAGGACATGGGCTGCTACTTTAATGACAGTAATAAAAGAGTCTGCTGCTGCGATTGTTCTGCTTTATCTGGTGGCAGAAATCCAGGAGCCCTGGGTTTACATGGTCTTTTCATTGTGGAATCATTCATTATTCATTGTTTTTGGGCTCAATCCAAACTATATTGAAGTCAGTGAAAAGAATCCCGAAGGCTTTGCTGAGTTTGGGATCAGGCACATTGCATATTTTACACATACAGTTGATCTGCAAGTGGAAATTGTGATTGGAAGACAGAAAACTGTACATAATGCTGAAGAACATTTGAAAACAAAAGGTAGAAAAGTGATGACTAGAGGAAAAGATTGCACTCTTCACAACCTCCTCCAGGTATATAATTATTCCGCTTTGAGTTTGGATGTGCAAATAGCTTTAATTAACAACAATCCAGCTATATAACTCTTCAACACATTGAATTAGTTCAGAAAGTGCTAACTACAATAGTAAGGACAACATTGTTTTCCATATTTTCTTCACTGTTATATTTTAGGATGATGGTCTGGATTAGTTTCTAAGTAAACCTTCAGCTTTGCATCCAAAAGGCCTTGTCAGAATTATAGAAATTCTATAATATAGAAATTCCTTGTCAGAATTATAGAAATTCTGGCCTTATCAGAATAGAAAGAACAGGCTGAACAAAATCTTTTGACATCTGCTATACACCCTCAGCACTAACCATTCTTTGTGACTTTTGTTTCTTGTACCTAAACTATGGGTAAATAGTGCCAGCCAAAAGTAAAGGTTTGAAAGTTTGAAATTTAAATCCAATAACATTTCTCTATTCAAAATTACTTCTGTACTATACCAAACTAAATTTGTGTGATAAAATCATAGCAACAAATATTATGGTTTTCTGGTTATCATGATTCCACTCATGAAAATGCACTGAGTATCACCAACTATGCTCTGAAAGAGTGAAATAGCCAATATAGGATGAGAAATATTGATTTTAGTGTTTTGGAATATCAAGCAGCAGCAAACAGAGGAATACTTTTTTTAAAAACATGATGAGTCAGAGCAGACTTCCTGATCAATCACAGGAGGCAACAGAGCAGGCAGCAAGGACAGGAAGCCTCTGAGAGGCACATTGTTGGTGGGAACTGCAGAAGCCTGGAAATGGATAGGTTCCACTGCAGACCTCAGTTTTCCCCTAACACTTATTTTCATGGTATGAGAAGTGGTTCTCGAAGGAACCAAATCCCCTCCATTCACATAGGGGCCAGGTGAAATGAGAAGGAAACCAAGGTCCACTTTTCAGTGCAGCTCAATCAATGTGCTATCAGCCAGATGCTTACTGGTGAGGCCTGGCCCTGAGCCACAGCTGTCCTTGTAAGCTCCAAATATTTCAACAGTGCTGAAACTGAACTAACTCTTTATTTGCTTATATTTTTGTCAAGCAACATAAAGTTGGTTTAGTTGTAGCCACACAGCCCTTCTTAAGCAAACTTCCTTCCAACTCTGATGGATAAGTCCGTTGGACTTCTGTAGCCCAAGAAGTATTGTTCTTGGCTACACAATGGTTAAATGAATGACCCTGACCTGGAGAGTAATCTCTCTAAGTGCCCTGTGGTTCACTCAGATCACTGATCTCTGCTGCTCTAGCCACATCAAGCCAATATCCACATTACAACAGCTGGCAGTGTTATTTATTTTAGTTCTGCAATTCCAACTGCAATTGATAGGTCTGCTTGTAATAGTTCTTTTCCATATTTGAAGCTTACTATGAAAGATGAGAGACTGAGTCAACAAAACACACTTGGATAATTTAATGTCTATCTCAGCAAACTTACTGCAAACAAATGTCCTGCTCTTACACAAACATTTGTGAGATAGGAAGAATTCAATGTCGACGTATACTTCCCCACACGTTTCATGAACTGTATCAAAATCCAGTACACCAAGTTCTCAGAGAAATCTTCTGATTAACAATACAGAGCGTTTGACAGCTCTTGATGTACCTCCCAGAACACCTATATTACAAATGTATATAAAGCCATAAATGCTCTCAATTTTTTAAAAGAGCTTACTTCTAAAACCCAAAAGTACTTAGAGAAGGAAACGGGATTCTGTATGGACTTGTAATACACCTAATGCAATACAGATTCTACCAGGCTCTATACATTTCAGTAATACATGGTAAAAGTAATTCATACAGGGGATTAGGAGGATGCACTTTAGGTTTCTTCAGACGCAGCTACATGTTTGACAGGTGTGTGGACTGTGACCAGTGCACATAGGGAGCCATGCAGCCTCCAGCAAGCGTCATTAGTTTATGTCAGCTTCAATAATCTTTTTTTGTTCTTTATATGTACTGTTCCCCCTCTGAGGCTGTCATAGTGGGTTTTTTTTCAAGTATTAATGAGCTATGGAGCAACACATTGAGGTTCATTTTTTCTGCAAACGAAGCTGTTTAGTCACTGATAAGAATTAAGGTCCCACAGTGGCACCGTGGCAGGGCTGTGAGAAAGAACACGAATTTTTACATCAGCATTTCTATCACAGCTATTGAACAGTTCCCCAGGAACTCCAACAGAATTGAGATAAAGTGTAGAGCTGCTGACGGTCCCACTATGAGCAGGACTTTGACCACAACCAACCAACCAACCAACCAACCAACCAACATTTCTAGAATTCTAAGTCTATAATTCTGCTCATCCAAGATTCAGGATCCAAGATCCTGGTATTCTGCATGGATTCCCAGTAAAGTCAGTAAAGAAAAAACACTTCAGGTAGGATGGGTGAGACCAGTGATGTGGCCTATGGGATGAAAATTAATGCTATATTTGCTATTGGTAGCAGAATCCTAAGTGAAAGCCCAGTTGTTTCAGTCAAAAAAGGTTATGTGTAGTTCAGCTTTATGATAAAGATGGCATCAAGCTCTCCTTAACACAGATTTCTCAGCTGGGCATTTTCTCTTGCAGTTACAAAGCACTTCTTACTGCCCTTATATGTATTCCTGTGGGCATGTCTGGCTGTTTTAGGCACCTCCACCTCTCAGAGGTGAAGTTTCCTGCAGTCACTCAAAGTTCCTCCAGATCTTAATGTTACACCAGGCCAACTACTAAGATTTTTGTTGTCAGCTCCAAGTGAGGTTCATCCTAATCTCCAGCCTTCATTACTGCATATAGTACTGTTTTTGCAAGGGCTGATGCACACACAGCAAAACTAACTGAAAATATACCTGCATCTAAATCATACTGGAGACTTTTTATGGGCTTCTACTATTTTACCCTTTGTTTCTTCCAGAGTCAGTTCTCTGGTTTGTATAGTGGACAACTATCAGGAAATTACTCTCCCCCACATACTGCTGTGTCTCAGGTCCTATGCTGTGTTAAATATTCCCAGTTTTGTATTTCTCTGTTGGTTTCTATTTCATGTTCACAACTTCTACAGAATCACCTAAGGAGTTTGTGCCAGATGCTCAGTATGATCTCATAACTCTTGTAGTTAAGCTCTTTACCCACTTTCTTCCAATCTAACATTTTCAAAACTAAATAATTTCATACAGAGACATATTGAGATTCTTTTGTTTTGAGGAATAGACTTATGTCCTGAATGTGAGCAGCAGAATTGCCAGTGTGTTAATCACTTGCGCCCTCTTCTCTGTAAGGGGAGTTACAGACCTCAATGCTCAACATGCACACTTACCTCAGGTATTGCTATGACTGGTCCCGGTGGTCCTGGTGGTCCAGGCGGTCCCACAATACTGTTCCCATCCTGTCCTGGTTCACCCTGTTTCAAAAGCATTACATGTGGAAAACCCATACACTAAGCACTACATTTCACATAGGTTTCTCGAACAGAGTGAAATCCACACAATCTCACCCGAGGTCCTGGGTCACCCTTCTCTCCTTTTGGACCCTTCAGGTGATTAAAAAAAAAAAGAAAAAAAGAGCATAAGTGATGTAAAAGGGGAAATTATGAAATATGTTCTCTCTTGCTTCACAAAAAGCACAGCAGTGAATTTCATGTACAGAACGATCAATTCCCAGCTCTCTCAAAACATGCATGGGGCCAACTAGTTTCAACCCAGATCTTCTGAAGGTTTGATGGTTAAAAGTATTTCCCAGAACTCTGACAGAATTCACAGACGACTAGAAGCACAATGGGCACAAAACATTTCATTAGCTGGGAATTAATCCAGTGAACATTTCTTTCACTGCACTGAAATCAGCCATCTCTGGCTGTGCTGTCCTTTTCCAGCATCAACCACATCAGCTGTGCCCAGGATTTCCCAGGAGACCAGATAGGAAAAGACAGGGAAGCTAAACTGTCATCTTTCAGGCAGCTTATTTCTAAGCTTGATCAGCCCCTCTGTAGAACTCCCTGTGCTGGAAATGCAGACACTTGTCTGGCACAAGTGAGAGGAAAGTGCCAGGGGATGAGCCCTGGGACTTCCCAAGCAAAGCACGCTGTAATCCTTGAGGGTCTTAAGCATGAGAAATAGATTAAAATCACCAATGTGCCTGCTGGCTTTCCTCTAATTAAAGGCAGAGCTGATTTCTGAATAATTAAAAGCAGAAGGAGCATTGAGAAATCAGAACTAGCCTCTGGAGATGCCTGTATCTCTTCTGACTGATGAGGGAGGCATGGGCAAGGTACAGTCTGCTTCTGTGTTTTTTGTCTGAGGTAACTGCTCCAGGTTAAGCAGGACAAACACAGCCCCAGCTCTTCACACTCTGCGAGCAAGCGCTGATCCTGCTGACCTGTAAGAGGTAGGTTTGGGAGCCAGTGTGTGTCAGTGATCAGAGAGGATGACAACCCTACTTACCACTTCTCCGGGATGCCCAGCAATGCCAGGAAAGCCTGGTTTTCCATCTGTGCCCGGCATCCCCTGCCACAAAGAATATACAGTTATTCTCTCTAAACTGCCTTCAGTTTCACACAAGCAGGAGGCTGCCACTGGGGAGGGTCACGATATGGCTCTGAACGGGCTGGTGGGCAGGTTTGGGGGAGACTCGTTATCTCATTAGTCGTCTGCTCTCTCCACTCCTCCTGCTCTTTCCCCCTCTCCAGAGCAGGCTTATGGCTTTTTTCCCCCTGCAGCTTCAATCATTTTTCACTGCTTCCACCCCTGCTTAGCAAAAGGATGAATTTCATTGCTTTCCCTCAAAATACATTTGATGAGTTTTTTCCATCCTTCAGTTAAGTGACTCTCAAGCTAGAGGAAGAGAAGGGATGTAGACATTGGCATTGGATGTAGACAGGAGTCAGTATGTGGGGCAAAACCACCCCCTGCTGTATTTTGATACAGACCTGTATGTGACTGCTGAAGCCTGACAGCTACTCTGCTCTACGGGAAAAACTGATGCACTAAGGATAGTGCAGTTTGCCCTGAGAAAAATGGATAAAAGAAGGTTCTAAATTCTTAAAGGACCAGATAAACAGTGAGCTACACTTTTTGCATCTGTTTTTCTCTGCATCATATGAAAGAGCAAAGGAAATGACACAGAGCAGCCTAATGATTCATCCGAAGGAACAATTACTCTTGTTAGCTTGTTTTTTTGGTGGGGTTTTTTTGGTGTCTGTTTTGTATGTGGTTTTGAGGGTTTTTTTGGTTTTTTTTTTTGGCTTTGAGGGTTTTTTTAATATGCTGGGGATTTTTTTTGTTTCATTTTGGTTTTTGGAAAATACTGTTTTGTTTCCAACTTTTTGCTCTGTTTGAAGAAAATTTTTTTGGGTTTTAACAGTAGATAGTACTACCATAAGAGATTTAATGTGCCTGCTTCATTAAGAAAGGATATTGGCACTGCTATTTCTGCTTTTGTCAGTAATCAGTGAGGCATGTGGGTCAGGAATAAAGTATGATTTCTGAAGTACTCTGTTCTTCATTTTATAAACAGTTTTATAGACAGGATAAAGGGTGTCTGACTGCTAATGGAATTTAGGCATCAAAGCAGCTACTGGATTTTGGTATCTGCGTGACCAGTAACAATGGTACTTGGGACATAAGTTTCTCAAGTGCTTATGGAAAATTATAAGCATCTATCTGCAGCAAACGTAAATGGGCAGAGGAAATAACCTTGGAACAACAGCTACTCTGCAACTGAATGTTGTCATTTCAGGCACGTTGATACTTGCAGGATAGCTTCCTACCATTACAAATGCTGAATAATTTCTCCCATTTGTTTTCCTAACGAAATTTAAATGGGAAGAAAAGATTCAGGATAGGTAAGATGTTTTAATGCAACTGATGTATCCAGAGACATCCTTCTTTCTAATTCCCATCATATTTTAAGAATGTAGCTTATTGCTCAGGTACAAGAGAACAAATATCTTTTTTAGTTTGAAGGTTAAAGGGATAAATTGCTTATTTTTAAAATAATCCTGTAGTCATTCCACTTAAAATACACACGTATTTCAAATGCACTCTCACATAAAACAATAATAATTAGTAGAAAAAGGACCTCAGAAGAAAGCACATGTAGGAATAATAAAGAAAATATTCTATAGTCTCAAACTGGTTAAGAGTTAAACTACAGTCCTGTATGTCAATGCATCAGCTTTAATTATCATGCTGACAAATATCTATGTGAAATGACAACATTCATAATATGCACAGCAGATGGAATTTATGGCAAGAAGAGTCCTGCTACATTGTTGGTATTTTTAAAAAATAAACAAGCAGATGCTGCTAGAAGACTGTGATAATACTCTTGTAAATACTTATCAAGCATAACTGCATTTATCTTGTTTCCTAGAGTAAATTTTGATTTCAGGGCTGTCCCAAATGCAGGAGAAGGATATTTCATTTCAATTTTTACTATTTTATTTTATTTTATTTTATTTTATATTTTATTTTATTTTATTTTATTTTATTTTATTTTATTATTTTGATTTTTAAAATTTTCTATGAGTCACATCAGCGCTCTCTGCTGGCTTATGGCTGCAAAAGACACTCAGGTCAGACAGGGACCAGAAAGGAGCAGCACAGTCCAAACAGGAGTTTTGGGGAGGGCTCCAAGAGGAGTCCAAAGCAGAACAGGCAGGGATTAAGACAGACATGAGCCTCCAACTGTAGCACAGACCTGTAGGGTGCTCTGGTGTGGGGTGAGAGCTACACACCACCATATGAAGGAACAGAGATACGTGGATGTTAGTTTTCTGTCTAAGCTTTGCTGATTTTTAATCTTCCTTCTGGTGAAAATGTGCAGGGCTTCGCAAGATGCCTTTGAAGACAAGCACCTTTTAGATGCAATTTTTAAACACAATTTTAACCACCACATTTTAGGCAGAAGTCGTAAGCACCAGGTTATACTGGCTCCTGATACTCATAATTCACCAGAGAAAGGGGTTTGTGAAGCCACCCTGGGCTTTAATGTGCTGACAGAGCAAGAGATGTTCATTAAGTGCATTCACTAAGTGCATGAAGAGATGAAAAGAAACAGAGGAAAGAAACAACTGAAGTTTTAGATCAGGTTAAATAAACTTCCCACCTTTGAACCTGGGAGACCTATATTGCCTCTTTCTCGCTGAAACAGAGACACAGAAGGGCTCTAGTATTAAAGTGAGCAGTAATTGCAAGGATTTTAAACATGTATGCTACTGTCCTTAAAAACAAAGGAACCCAATGGAGTAAAACAATCAGTAAAAATATGGCATATTTTTGGTAAAGTGATGTTTGGCATACATTTGTGATTTGGTTCTGAGGTTTTAATCACCCAGTTGCCACCCACATCTGAAGAGTTTGTGGTCACGACTCATTATTTTTGCTGAGCATTGACCAAGCCATGTTCCTGAAGCCTCATTCTGATGTTTGAAATCAGCTCATGGTAACATTCCCCAGTTCTACCACGGCAGCCATGACCTTGTGCCTCCACAAAGGACTAACCATCTGCCTCCAAGCCAGCTAACACAGTCCTCTCACACTGCTGCTCCCTCCACCTCCCCAGGCACTGCATCAAACCATGAGTGAAATAACGAACATTGCACTGTTCCACCTTTGGCACTGATTCTGCAGGATTTTAGCTCTAAATAGACACAGTTCCTCAATTTTTTAACAGACAGAGAACATCCAATTTAGTTTATTTCTTTGGAGATACAGAATATCAACTGGGATAATCAGCCATTGCCTCAAATGTTATGTTTATGCTTACCGCTTTTTGGGAGTTCATATATTCAAGAAGACTATAGACTGTTTTTTAACAAAAACTGCTTTTCATAATAATAAAAGTGAAAGCAGAATTTGGATTGATCCATGCTTACTTGCTAGGAAAGAGAAAAAATTTGATCATAGCTAGTCTTCTCTGACAGCTCTACTTGTCTGGGGTGTTTGAAGGATGAAAGATGCATGAAACAGAACTATACCTTCAATTCCTCGTGATGCATTAGCTCTTGGTTTTGGGAAGTGGGTGGTTGTTGTATTTTGCCACTGTTGCCTAGTAAAGTCATTTATAATCATGAAAAGTGGGTGTAAAATTCAACCCCATGAGAATGATAGTGTATTATAACCACTTTATATTAATTTTGCCATAGTATACCTGGTTTTGTAAGATGTCAGGCATGTTCCTTTCTGTTTCTCCTGTGTCTTGGGGAAGAATGACTCATGATTAAACCAAGGTGATGGTGAGGTCTCTTGGCCAAGGTTTATGACTATCTCTACTACTCCAACCCATTTCCTAAATCCTAGGAATTTTGCTGCCTCAATTTCTGAAGTCTTTGTGAAGCAGAATTTCTTAGACACAAAATTTCTAGCTAAGGGCAGAGAATAAGTTCTTAAAAATTTTTTTTCGGTCAGCGTGGAGACTCGGCACCTACACATGTGCACAGAGCAGCATCATGTGAGAGTACATCTATTCTTGCCAGTCCACTGCAGTATCACTCACCAACACGTGCTGTGCAAATTGTGTTCTTTTCACTCATAAGTAATGTGCTCCAGCAGCAGCAGGAGCAGTACACTATGGAGGGACTTTTTCAGCCCTAGAAGCTGAGCTTTACAGACTTTAGACAGAGGTGGCTGGCCAGATCTTTAGTGGCTGTTGTGCTATGAATTAGGTGTGGGCAGTTATTGCTGGCAATGGGCAGTCAGTGATTAGTGCTGCGTGTAAGTTCAGGTGAAAATTTCACAGTGAGAGGATGGGCGCTGCCACTTCTCATCTTCCACTTCCCGCTCTTTCAATGTTACTGTTCTTTCCCAGGGCAATGAATACCCTAAATTTCTTTAACTTCACATTTAAGGTGTTGTCATGCTGTACTGTTAACCTGAGTGGTAGTCGAGCTTTACATAGGAATAGGAAAAGCCTCTTCCTGTCTAGAGACCCATTCTGCAAATCTGCCCTTTTCTTCTGTGATTTTTCATCTCTCCATTTTTTTGCCTCATTGGTTACACAACCAGTAGCAGCATCAAAGTGCAAAAATTCAGGCACTTCTAAGCTCAAATAAAACCAAGGCAAAGTAGTCATTGCTCCTCCCTTCTTCCCCCCAGGGCCTTCCAGAATGTTTTCTTATCACTTCTGGGATCAGAAGGCCTCCTCATGCAGATTTCTCTTTCAACAGCATACAAGTAACCTCTCTGAGACCAGAGTGACATATAAATGAGCAACAAAGAGAAATTGCCAGATGTCCAAAAAAAATTTAACAAAGATGTGATGGAATGTAATAGCCCAGTTAGTATCTACTCACTGCTCTTGTTGGAGGTGAAATAATTGTAATACTATACATTCTGCATAGATATCCAGTGCAAATGGGAACAAAATTTGTCCCAGCTTAATCTGTATATGAATCTTAAAGGAAAGCTGCTATGTTTAGGCAAATTCTGATAATATAGAAATTAAAAAATATGAAAAAAATATACTAAAGCAATATAGGTTATCTTTCAATTATTTTTACCTTTGGTCCTAATGGTCCACGCTGTCCAGGTCTTCCTGCAGAACCCTATAAAAATTTACTTGTAAATCCACATGGCACTTCAAAATAATTTTTTTTCAGAAAAAAAATGTAACTCGCTACCATGACTGTTACAAAAACAATGCTGGAGACCTGTAGTGTTAATGGAGAGCAATAAAATGCACCTTTTCTTACAAATACAACTTTAGTGCTGTCACTGCATACAATACATATTTTTAGAAAATATTAGAAACAAATTTGTCCAAATTTAGCATTTGTTGTGATGTATTGCTTTCAACTGCTTACAGTTTTTGAATTTGCATTCTTGGCTAAAATTAAGATATGCTACCAGTTTAGAGGCAACACAGTCTTGCTAGGTTTAAAAGCAGTTTCCCAAAAGGTTTGTTTCAAAAATAATTTGGAAATTCAAATTCCTCTCATCTCTATATGGTGACATGGGTTGTAAAGAACAATTATGGCTCTTTGATGGTAAAATGGACAACAGTTCATTATTGGACATTGTAGAAAATAGAATGGAAGAGAAAGGAATTTGACAAAGTGATTGAATTGTTTTTATCTGGAACATGAAGGCAGATATAAACAGTATTACTAAATAATGAGAAAACACCAATGAAACTTTACACTGATCTGTGGAAGAAAAAAATAGAAACCCTGTAAACGAGAGCTGAGTTGTCAGAAAAAAAAATATATTTCTCCTTTAAAACCCAATTACTATTTTCTGATAAAAGATTAATAGAAATCTCAACAGATATGAAGACAGTGCCACTAAATGTAATTAATTTCTTAGCAGCTGTTTTGAGTTACAACCCCCTTTGAAGCAGATTCTCAGTTTTCACTTAAGCACCACTGGGTACTCTGGAGTTGTGATAAGGTGTAAATGGCTGATAGTGCAGTACCAGTAAGTATGTAAAAGCATTTTCATAATTTCAGCAAAATTCTTATTTTTCTTATCTCCTTTTTCTCATCTCTCTTCTGTACTGACTCAAACTTTGCAGAGTAATTAAGCAGTAACAGGAAAATTTTGTTCAACTGCAACAAGACATTTTTTGAATATTTATAGCTGAGTGACTTGGAAACAATGCCTGTTATAAAACCAATGTGAGAGTAAGGCTGTGACTAAGGCAGGTCAGAATGTGAAATTTTGGCCCTGCTTGTGGATACCCACTTGTTTCAGCGAACAGATTCAATATTTATTTTTGTAACAGTATTTTTGTACTATTTTTAGTATCTAGGAAAAGACGTAAGAGGTGGCAAAGTTCTCTAAGCTATCAGCTACAGTTTCAGTGACTCACAATTACTAGTACTTTAAACCAACACAATAAAGAGCTGCTCAAAGTCACTCCTGCCTCCAGTGTTCTGTTGGTGTCTGATGATTCATGGACTCACAGGCATAGGATTGTACAGGCCTGTGGAGGCCATCTAACCCAATCACCCCCTGGAAGCAGAACTGTCGCCAGCTTCAGATCAGGTCAGCCGTGTTTCTGTCCAGCAAAGCCTCGATAACTCCAAGACCAGACCTTCTGCAACCTCCCTGGGCAACTGCTCCAACCTCCTAGTGAACAGCCATCTCCTAAGGCTTAGCCTGAACATCCCAACCTCCAAATTGTGACCACTGTCCCTTGCTGCACCATCTGGCACTACAAGGGACAGTTCAGCTTCATCATACTTGCAGCTGCCCCTCAGAGACTCATTAAATAGCTATGGGATGGTGCCTTTGTCTCCTTTTGTTGCCAGACTAAACCACTGGAACTCCTTCTATTGTTAAGAATGACAATAAATCCAAATGATCTGGTTGATACCAATAGATTATATTCCCATGTTCCCTACTTGATGACTGAAGTAGCCCACACTAGCAAAAAATCTCCTGAGACACAATGATGGAGAAAAAAGCATACCTTTTTTCTGTGACATTGCTTCCATATTACTGGGAAAAATTTTTTAGTTTAAAAGTGGCATGTTGTATTACGCACATTTGTTTGTCAAACTATAACATTTCAGTTTAATCTTCATATGTGTGAGTCACTTTCATATGAGAGAAAGGAATCTATTAGGGCGAAGGGAGAAACAAAGAGCTAGATAACATAAAACCCCTTATTTCACCCTTTGATATCTCAAAAATATACCAGAGCAGAATAAAAAAAAAAATCATTAGCTAATGAGGGTCAGAGAAATGCCGTTCAGAGTTTTTGGAGGACACAGTTATTTAAATGACATTCTAGGGCAAGTGAATCCATTTCAATGTAGTGACTCTCAAACTATAGCTGACGGGGGCTATATGTTTCCAAAAAGCAGAATGGAGGAAACCTCTGTTTGGAAAAAAGCCCAAAACAAACCAAACAACTCAGTAACAATTTATACTCCCCTCCCTTAAAACATCCACTCACCTTTGGTTCCCTTGGTCTGGGAATTCTTGATTCACTTAACAGGTCGATGCTACCTGATCCTTCCATATCCTAATGGAAGAGACAAAATGCTACAGAAGTTAAGAATTTATCTTCTGGGTTTTTTTTCTGGTTGTGTTGTTTTGGTTTTTTTCCAACTGCTCTGTTTTCTGAAGTTCTGTAAAAACTGGAAACATACTGAGGCATAAATATTTTAATCTTTTCTCATTAACTTTTTTTTTCAGAGAAAAATGGATGATGTTCTGGAGATAGGCTTTGCTCAAATGTGATTAAAAACATGCTGGTCATCCTTACAGAAACTCTGGTCTTTACTGTCTTGCCAACTTGCCACCATTGCTCTAGCACTTCAGGCTGAAGAGCATCAAGCAGAAGTGAGACAGTTTGTACTGTGTTTAAGCACGCTTTTAAGCAGTATTTTTCTGTGTAGCATTTACCTGCCACCCAGCTACTGAAACACTAATGACTAGTAAGGGTTACCAAAACTGATTTATGTCAGGGAGAACTTGCAGTTTAAAGGCAGCAATCACTTTTCATCAATAGAGGTTCTTTCCAATTCTCACAGTCAAATATTGAACTCCTGCCTAAGATACTGCTTTCTGAAATTGAGCAGAAAAAAATTCCACCATCAAATTGTAGAATTAATTATGTTGAAGGGTCTCTCAGAGGCTGCCCGCCCCAACTTCCCGTCAAAAGCAATGTCAACACTGAATTCCAATCAAGTTGTTCAGGG
The DNA here is from genome assembly GCF_000277835.1 of Geospiza fortis. Taxonomy (NCBI): domain Eukaryota; kingdom Metazoa; phylum Chordata; class Aves; order Passeriformes; family Thraupidae; genus Geospiza; species Geospiza fortis. The sequence goes on along the minus strand of NW_005054325.1, from coordinate 395,488 downwards.
CATTGGAAACTCAGGCCTTGGAACCTTCCAGAGATTAAGGTTAAGTGTTCTCCAGACTGAGCAAGCTCAGTTCCCTGAGGCTTTCATTACAGGTCATCTGCTCCAGCCCACTGTCCTTTTCCATTGCCCTCTGCTAACTTCAGAAATAAGTCTCTCTGTAGTGGGAGTCCATGAGAGGAGACTACCTATTATTTCCCATGGAGATTTTTTAGTAGTTTTCAAGGAAACGATACAGAAAGCAGAAGCCTCCCTCCAGCTTTCATTGTTCTATGACATTACAGATACATGGCAGAAGCAGGAGCTGCCAGTTCCAAAGTAGTAAAGAAATAAAATTGCAGCTGCCACAATTACTTGTTTCAGGCCCAGCACCTCTCATGTTCCTATCCCCTGGTTTGTGCCTAGTCCAAACTTGCAGACTGTTCTTCGAAACATCTGCATGAGCCATGCCAGCAGGGAACTGTTCACTTGGTTTTAGCTGCAGTTTTAGTTCCAGCTGTGCTGGCTTAATTGTTTCCTTTTTCTGAAAGAGAAAATCTTAATCTTTGTTTTATTTCCCTGCTCACAGCCATACAGTCTTCATTTGCAACATCAGCATCATGCGTTGAATCCCCTCACTTTCCTTTAGATGGTTAAAATGGCAGAAAATATGCTACTTTTGGGGTGCGAGTGTCCTCTAAAATTTTAGTAGATTAAATTGGCTTGTGGAAGAATTGATGGAATACTGAATGTGAGTGCATGCGAACGGTAGGAATGTGCCAGGAATGTCTGCAGATGGGGAAGGAAGAGGAGCAAAGGAGAACCTCCACCTCCTAGTGACAGCAAGCCCTTGTATCAGCTTACCATGTCTAGAGGACCCACTCCTGGCCCACTTAGATTTCTGCCAGTTAGTGACTTGAAATGGCCCAGCTTAGCCCAGCTGTGGTGCTCTCAGGAGATGGTGTAAGGGGAAGGGTGAGATCACTTTCAGCTACTACTGAATGACAGCTTAACACCAAAGGTATGGAAAACATAATCTGACCTGACTCCATTGAAAAAGAGAGATCTTGTTCTTCTGACCTTTTCTGCCAACTTCACAAGAGTAAGAGAAGCAGAAGGAATGCACAGCTGGAATCAAGTCCTTCCTTTTGGAGGACCAAGGTGAGAGACTTTTTGTGCAACTTCACCTGAGATTGATTTAATGTCATTCAGACTTTCATTCTGCTCCTCCATCAGCTATCAGTGTATCAAACACCAACAGAAAATCTACTCTTATTCTCTTTGGACTGTTTAAGCAAACTCTCGCTGTGGAGGGTAAACCACACTGTGTTTCTGGGCCCTTTCCCTTGACTGCATTATGCCAGTATGTTTTTCCCTTTAAGAGAGTGCTTGATGCCTGCTTTATATAACACGTCATCTCTTTTGACATCTGCATGTTTTTAATGGATTTACCAGGTACCTTCTGCAGCTCAAACTGTTCTTTTGGCAAGCATAAGTGCCAGCAAACACCATGCCATTTGGTTTTTGCACATAGCTGATCACAGATGCTAACAAGTGCTAACAGGAGTATTTTGCAGAAACAGCCTTACTGCAATAAACAGACTGCCAACCAAAAGGTAGTGTCACCCTAACAAACTGGCAGACCATGGTGCTGCCTCAACAGATGGCAGGGGTGGGCATCCAAAAGATCAGCTACAGCTAGCAAGCCTGTTTAAAGTAGTATTCCTCTCAGGGAAATGACAATCATACCGATTTTTTTGGACTACATAAAGTTCAAGATGAAGCCGGTCAAGATACTGTTACTGCAGTTAGGGCTCAAATCCTTCTGCATTTGCATCCATAAAAGTGGGGACTCCCAGTTTTCACCCTTCCCTGCTCATCTGCTAAGTTTTCTCCTCTGAGACTTAGGTTTTAAAAGTGGCAGAGCTTGATCCTCAGCACATAATTGCGAGAGAACTCTTTGGTGACATAATAAGGGCACATTACCTTTTACTCCAATAGTACTAATGGTGAAAAGTGGGGAATCTCTTAAAGAATGGGTCCTCAGAGGTCACAAAAGATGACTCTAAGTCAGAGAAGCTATCATTCTGGGCTAAAACTCAGACCAGGCCTGGGATGAAGATGTGGCTAGCCAGTGGTCCTTAACTCGTTCTGAGACACCTAGGTATTTATTCAGGCGAGACTGTGTACCAGTGTAGTGTGCCTAAGACAAGGCAAAGGACTGTTTGCTTAGACTTCAAGCTGCTTCTTGCTAACAGTTTCAGTGCTGGCAATTAAGAACTTGTGAACTGATAGAGAGATTTCTGTCCATTGAAATTCACTGACATCAGTGAGATTATTAACCAGTAGTGTATATAGTACAATATACTTTAATCAGATATCAGAAAGCAAATTAGGTCTCTAAACAAGCACTAGTGGTCACGTCTGTGGCACCTCAAAGTGTCTGTATAGTAAAGAAAAGAAAAATACAAAAGAGTTGGAGTAGATACTAAGAGAAATGTGTAGGAAAACTGGTATCTTTTAAACACCACCACTTTACTGCTGCTGCTCTACAGAGGGCCAGTAATTTTGGTCAAACATTCTTACTTCTCTGATGAGGCTACCCTGAGTTACTGTGCCAATTCGATTATATCCCATGACATAAAAACCTCTGGAAAGACTTTGCTGAGCCACACAGGTAAATTAGAATTGAAAACTGCATGGAAAATAAGGAAGAAAAAAGTGAAGACACAAATATGAATATTGGTAGTGACACTTTCTTGGCCTCTCTTCACAAAGATGTTAATGCAGCAGCTCTAATTCTTGAACCTGAGTGTTCTTCCCTTGCCTTTCTTTACTGAAAAACCACTTTCTGCTCCAACAACATTATCCAAATGAGCAGTTCTCAAATGATATGTAAAGCTCATCTTGAGCTGGCCTGATGTCATACTTTTGAGTGATGAAGCTATTATTATCAGAAGTAGAAAAAGTAACATCTGCAATTTTATATTTTAAATAGAACATTTTTGTCCTAAGTAGAACAGACCATGAGGTCAGAAATAAGCAATATGTGTCTCTGTATTTACACTCCTTGGCAAATTTCAAAGTAGAACAAATTACTTTGTCATCAATTCATACTTAAATACCTGTGAAATATACAGGTGATCACACTGTGTTTCTTCTGGAGGAAATATATCCATACTTACAACAAACTTCAGAATAGCAAAATACCTCAAATCCCAAGCTGTAACTTAGTCCTGGTGGTCCAGGAGGTCCAGGGGGTCCAGGAGGCCCAGGTGGTCCAGGCGGTCCAGGTTTTCCAGGAAACCCAATAGGGCCAGCTTCTCCTTTGGGGCCAATTGATCCAGTGACTCCAGTATCACCCTAAAATAAAAATTCAGACTATTGATATACGGAATATGTCTAAGCAAAGGCAAATAAGTAGTTTCACAGTTTCAATCCCTCTGCCATGGGCAGGGATACTTTCCACTAGACCAGGTAGCTCAAAACCGCATCCAATCTGGCCTTGAACATCCCCCAGAAGAGGTCATCCTCCAATCATGTTCATGGCCCTCCCCTGGACTTGTTCCACAAGGTGCATGCCTTTCTTGTGCTGGGGGTCCCAGGGGTGGGCACTGCTCTCCAGATGGGTTCTCATGAGGGCAGAGTAGAGAGGGTGTATTCCCTCTCAACCTGCTGATCATGTGTATTGGTGCTGGTTGAGCTGGAGTTTCTTTTCCCCCCAGCAGCCCTCACAGTGCTGTGCTTTGCATTGGTAGCTGGAAAAGTGTTGATAATATACCAGTGTTTTGTCTGCTGCTGAGCAGCACTGGCACATCATCAGCACTGTCTCCTTAACAATTCTCTCATCCCCTCCTCCCATCAAGTGGGTTGGGAGTGGGCAATACCCTGGAAGGAGACCCAACTAGGTAAAAACAGCTGACCCAAGTTAACCAAAGGGGTATTCTGTACCATATGATGTCAGCTCAGATATAAAAGCTATGGGAGAGAGGAGGAATGGGGGGCATTTGTTGTTTTATAGTATTTGCCTTCCAGAGCAACTTCTTCCCAGGAAGTGGCTGAATATTACTCACTGATGGGAAGTAGAGATTAAACTTTTTTTCTCTTTGCTTATACACATGGAAATTTTCACTTCCTTTTGGTTTTAGTAAACACCACTTTATTTCAACCAGAAGCTGCTTTCTGTCTTATTCTCTCTCCCCAGTCGAATTTGGAAGGGGGTGATAGAGCCGTGTCCAGCCAAGGTTACCTGATTACAGGACACTTCATAGGGAAGCATGCTGGCCAGCTGAGAAACTTAGGTTACACAATAAGAGTCTCCAAGACTTCTCAGCCCTTTTCAGTAATGTGCTGTATCACAGTGGTACTGTCATTTTATAAAGACACTTTTTTGTTACCTTTGGACCAGCAGAACCAGGTAGACCTTGATCACCCTGTAAAAGAAAATAAATTGTGCATACTTATAATAAGACCATTATGGAACAAAAGCACATTTATGGTATTTTTCCTTAATATAAATGCTCACAGATTTCTGTGTTGTTCAATTTGATGTCCTTTACATGGAGCCCTTTATCTGAAACCTCAGACCTCTCAGTTAAAAAGTAAACAATCTGTAATTCAGGTGTTACAATAACACATTGATAGCTCTGGTCTGTTATGCTGACTGGACTCAATATTGTATTTCAATTATTGCTGCATATTTTAAGGATTTGGAGCACAGAGAATTAAACATTGCAGGTCACATCCTCCTGCTTCTGAACATAAGTGCCAAAATTCTTATGGGCTATAACAGAAATGGAAACTGGTCCTGCTCAAGTTGTACAGGTCACCCTTCTAAACACAGGATGTGATGACTAGGAATATTTTAAAGTTCCTCTGTTGCAATCAAGATTTCATCAATATTTGCTTTTATATACCTTACTTGCCTACTGGTTTTTTTTCCATTTCTATTACACGGAACAGACAGAAAGACAATGCACGCTAATAATTATTTTCAGAATTGCTCTGGATCTAGTGGAATAATTTTTATGTTGGCAAGCTTCTGTCCTTACTCACTCAGCAGAAATATTTCTTGAGTAAAGTCTGAAAAGAAAAAGAGTAAGCACCAGGAGTAACATGATCTTTTTTTTTCTAAAAGCAATGGCTAAACTCCATGTTGAATGTCACTCAATGAACAAACGGAATTTACTTTCAGTGCATCCTGTTGTTTCTTTCTTGTTATCTTCTCTGGATTAATTTCGAATAAAGAACAAAACAGATACTACAATATAAAATAAATCAAGGCTTTCAGAAAAAAAGTAGTAAAAATTGAAAAATAGTCCTATTTGTATTGAACAGATGCAGACACATAGCGCTTCAATTCTAATGTAACTTTTATCAAATATACAGAATGCAGCAAACAGACTTAGTGAGGCAAAATATTGCAGCCCGTTTTTTAGAAGATTATGATTTTAAAAGAAAGTTAATTTCTCTTAAATTGCTTCTCTTTCCCCATCAATCTCCTCCTATAGTATGTGATTCCTGTTCTGCTTACTTCAGCTAGACTTCTTTCTGTTCTTAGGCTCCCCCATGTAAAACACACACCACTGATTACAATGGACACGGGTTTCAGGTGCCTGCTTTGCAATACACATACTGCACTTTCTGGATTGCTGCTGGTTCTCATGTGCGCTGCACTTTTACCAGCCTCAGACTTTTGATATCACAACTCAGAACCTCCAGCCTCCAGAGATAAAAATAAATCAATATTCTAGCCATTTAAGACTTGCCTTTTCATTTCTGTTACAGTATGTGAGCTTAAAATGTACACTTGGGAATTTACTTTCAATTTCTTGTGTGTAAGGTGTGCTGTTGAAGCTCACTAGGGGATGAAATTGTCTTGTAGTCTTTGTTTTCTTCACATCCTTCTTGAAGTGGGGTATAAAAAATGGTGCTCAAATGATGTTTTGATAAGCAATGGATTATATTAATTTCCCCAAGTCAAGCCTGTTTTGCATGTGACAGTAATTGCTGAGTGATCTTTCTGTCCTTATCTTGACTCATCAGCTTTTCACTGGTGGGCATCTGGTGCCCAGCCAGTGTAGGCCATGACTTTGTCTCTTGTTTGCCAATTTAAATGATCTGTCCTCCTTCAGACTCTTGTCCCCTGTCATATAATGTGCTGTCACTCTGTGCCAGGCTGGGCTAACTGGAGCCCTCCCTTTCCCCCTCCAGATTCACCTGTCTGAGCCCAGTCACTACTGGTTTTTGAGTGGCAAATCACAACAGAGTATTTCATACTGCATATCAAATATTGCATGCTTCAGAAAATGAGATAGTAGCCAATAGGAAATTCTGGATTTCTGAATATGCCTTTTGAGATGTGTTCTAATAAGCCATTAGTATCTGGATTTCATTAAAAAATACTGAAGCCAGATGCTATTGTGTTGCAGGGACAACTGCTTATGATTTTTACAGCCTAGAATTGACAAAGATTTGCACTGAATTAGGAGCAAGACAGACATTTAACTCACCTTTTCTCCCTTCCATCCTGGTGTGCCAGCCACTCCGTCACGGCCAGGAGGACCTTGAGGCCCCTGTAGATGACAGTAAATCTAAAGCAGGTGCCACTTGAGAGCTTGATTTCTAGAACATGTGTTTAAGTATTAGGGACCAACTGATGATACAGCATAATAAAAGACTAATGTGTAGCACCTCCCACCACTAAGATTTAACACTTTTATTTCTTTCTTCTGAGAGTTTGGCTTTGTATCAAACCAATATTTTAACGTATTTTAATAGAAAACTATATACAACAATCATAAATTATAAGCAAAAATAAACCCCAGCATATTGTAAAGATAACCTTAGCATGAGAGATTATGGTGCTATCCAAGCAGGTTTTGACAACAGTGTAAAAGACGCAATGCGGTTGAAATCCCCAGGCACCTCAGTTATCTACACTTCTGGCAATGTCAGTGCCAGATAAGATCCAGCTGAGGAAACTTTGGTATTGACAAAATCAAGGCCAGGGTTTCTGTGTGGTATAATCACTAAAAGCAGTTGTGATATGGAGGGAATGGTGTCAAACAGGAGACTTCTGTGCTGTCACTGCAAACAGAAAAGCCTGTAGGCTGACAGAGGTCTTGATCCATAAAACTCCAGTGATATCCTCCCTTGGGAACATTGAGGCTGGGCCTCAGCTTCCCACATGGGGCAGTCTGAATAAGCACTTGGATTGTTCAGACTCACTTTGCCAGGTGTCCCTGGGTAGCTGAACCTGGAGGTGCATTCCTACACTTTTAGGAGCAGTACTCCTAAAGAGTCCTTCTGCAGAAGAAAAGGTGGTGCCACTTTTCTTTGGTTGATGGTGCTCATGTTGTTCATGACACTTCACTTTAGTTTTGCCTTGAAAAGTGTATATTAAGTTCTGCACCCAGCTTCTGGTGTTGCATCCATGACTTTTATCCTGCATGCATTTGAGTGAGCAAGCAGGCTGAGACACACTGGTTTGTAGGGTCAACCAATAAATCTGGACAGATATTGAAGTCCAGCCCACAGTATCGAGACATGCATGAAATGTAACAGGCACATTTCACAGCCTACATTTTTAAAATTTGGCTCTGAAAGCCTTTGACTACATTTACAGGACTGTATTCTGGCCTTTGGGGATCTTTAATAATATTTATTTATTCATCTGTTTTGGGGAAGGATATAAATGGCTAGCAAAGCAGATAGAAAACACTGTTTCCCTCTGATGCTTTCAGAATTATTACAAAGCCTCATTTTTCTGGCTCTCTCTGTCCCCCCCCACCCTGCTTTTGCTCTTTGGATGCACTGTAAGTCATAGAGTAGGTAATGGATTTTTTTAATATTGAGAATAATCAGAAATATTTTTAGTATGTTTCAAACATTTTCATGTTGTATTTTGGCATAATAACATAGACAGAAGAGAGTAAGAAAAGAGCTTGAGCTAAGAGCAATAACTATTCTAAAGTTTACTGATTACTTCCACTCTACTGCTTGGCAATTTTAGGCTTCATTATGCTAAAATTCCTAATTTCCTCAAGAGCTTTGGAACAGTCTCTCTTATGTAGCTTGCAGGCAACGCTGGGATATTTGTTATTCTCGTCAGGGTATATTAATGCATTTGTGAGCTATCTCAAAATATTGTGATAGAAACTATCCCTATACAATGCTATGAGTCAATTTAACTTCATATAGCATTTAGAAAATGTGTATTTAATCAGATCAATACCATATCAGTATGAAATGCATTGTGAAGGAGTTTGTGTGGGGGTATTTCCCATTATAAAATGCAGACTTTACTGAAACATTTCTAAGACATGTTTGTAGAGAGAAGAGGTGCTACATTACAAAGTTCTTGATTTAGCAAGGACTTAAGCTTGTCCCCAACTTCAAGCGATTGGCTGGTCTTCTGGAATTAGAATTCACAGCTGGAAACCCTTAATAACACAAATGTGTTAATGTGGTACTTAATGAGTATTCCCAACCAAAACATTTCTGTTGTGAATTGAGCTCACTTCATTTATTCAGAGTGTGCAAATGTGTGCAAATCTTTGAATAGCAGAATGACAGTTTCTTGGGTCATCTGAAATTGTGGGAATGCATGGGTCTCTGTTCTTAATATCTGGAGTTTTCCTTTAGCAGCCTGCAGATTTGTCCTGGATTGATTCTTCTGAAAATGTTCTTTAGTAATCTTATTAACATTTAGCTTCTACTTTTTTTAACAGATACGTTTCCCAGGAACTATCCTGAAACGATGATTTCTGTTGCACCGGAAAATTGACTGTCTACAAGTAGTTCATGCTATTGCCTGTGAAATCCCACATTACACAAGAGGGAATACACTCATTTTTAAAAATAAAAAAATGAATCAATACTTATTTCTCTATTTTCTTTCAATTCCTTTTTACATTATTCTTTTATGGCAAATTTTAGTACTATTTCCTAGACCATTTGAATTACTTCATATTCTAAGGATATGGAAACAGCCACAGTCATGAAAGTTGAAGGTACAGTTTGAATTGCAAAGAAGCTGTTATAAATAATCTTTTAATCTAACACTGCGCTTCATCAAATGCAGTAAATGAAATATTAGGGTAACTGTCTTCTTTGTAAGACTTGCCAACGCATTTTCTTAAAATTACATTTTTAATCCTCAATACAAATTGATCCGTCTCGGATTCAGAAAATAAAAAGAGTGCTGTTGGGAGTTTAGCAATTAGATGAAATCTAGTCAGCATTTCAGACTTTTTTATTTTATACTGCCATCCATATAACAATCAGTAGATGCAGAGAATAATGGATTTCCTTGGCTTCCCATGCACTTAACTCTTGAATCCCATATTAAAGGCTTTCAGGTGCCTAATTTCTTTCTGCATAAAAGATGTTGCTTTCCACCTGGATGGCCAAACACTTTTTAGATTTTGTATCAACTCCCAACTTGATTATCCTCAAAAAAAAAACCCCTCCAAGAGAGCTGAGAAATAGTGAGATCTTTTTAACACCTGTCACCTGTACACTTCCTTGGTATATGCTAATGACACCTTGTCAGGTACAGAAATGGTTACTCACTTTGAGGGCTGTGTGGTGGACAGGAAAAATCTTGTCCTGAGAGCAACTGCTGCTGGCAGATGGTTGATAGGGAATAAGGGAACTATATTAGTAAATTTATGGAAACAGAGGTTGTTCTGAATTGGAAAGGATCATTGAGTGCAGCTCTTAGATGAATGGACAGCACAGAGATCAGACCCACAACCTTGGCTTTATTAGCACCATACTCCCAACAGCTGAGCTAATCTCATCATTCCAGAGAGGATGTTTAAAGCTGTTCAATGCTAAAAAAAAATTATTTTCTTCACTGCAAAAAACACTTTACTGAGAATTTATTTGCAAGTCAAACTTTAGCAACATTTTTTACAGTAAAATTATATTTCACATGCCCAGAGGAATAAGTGTTTCTACCTAGCTGAAGAAAAGGATAGAAGAGGAAAGAGGAAAATTCAGTTTATTTTACAAATTCCCTGAAGATTATGTAAGTGATTTAGCAAAATTTATTTTCCTGAAAGCAAAAGCATTCTTAATTTTTATTTATTCTGGTCCAGATTCGCCAGTATCTGTCTGTCAAATGTACATTAGTGCTGTGCTTTGGTTAACAAGACTTTTTTTTTTTATAAATTTGCATAAGATTCAAGCTTTGTGCACAAAAGGGTACTCACTTCAGGGCCTGGTTCCCCAGAAGCTCCATCTTCTCCTGATGACCCAGGAGGTCCTACATCTGAATCAGGTGCTGGGCTTCCTGGAAGACCAGGCAGTCCTGGAGGGCCTGGTGGCCCCGGAAGACCCTGGATAAATCAGCAGGAGTGTTAGAAATTATCCTAGCCTGGTTCATTTCTATATATGTGGAAGAGGGAAAAGCTCACATAGACTTTTCAGGCTCATAAAGCCATAAAACTCAGCTGGGGTTTCCACCCACATTCTGCTTCACTGAGAACCAGTCTTGGTTTCACAGATATGCCCTTACATAGGGTCACACTGACCTCCCTCACCTGTGCTCTCTGAACTCTGCCACCTCACATCATTGAAATAGAAACATTTAAAACAAAAAAAAATTGTGTCAGCTCTCTGTAACCCAGTAGAGATCTCAGATGTATCCCAAGGATCAATCTAATGATAAGAGACTTCACCATAAAGAAACCATCACTGTACAGAGGGCAGTGGTTGGTTTTTTCTCCTCTACCATTTCATAGGGTTTTTCCATGTTATTGCTGGAGCACTGAGAATCCCTACTCATGGTCCAGACCTACTTAGTGCTGTAAAACTGGCCTCTGCTCTAGAGATCTATCCTGCATGGACAGGAGCAGAGGTATTTAAATTAAACAAATGGAATAAAATTAGTGAAATGTTATTTTAGGAGGAACAGTACATTTGCAAATATTTCCTCCCATGTCCAAGTTCATCTGTGTTACTGGTTGCATTAGCAGGCAGAGACAGAGAGCTTGAAGTTTTGGGCCATGGCACTATAAGTGAGGAAATCTTTAGTTCTGACTTGAGGCCATGTACAGGATTCTATCTGGAAGAGGCTCATCTTGGATTTTCAGTGCACTGAACAGAGCCTTCTGCAGTGCACTCACCTGTCTTGTCACCTACAAAAGGTATCTGAAGAGGCTCCTAAATTAGGCAAGATTGCTAACTTTCAGCATGTGGCAACTGACTCCTGAAGGGCCTTGGGTATTAAGCACTTTTGAGTAAAAAGAAAGAAACAGAAGAGGACTCCTGAGGCAGAAACTAATCTGAGAGAATGAAAAATATCACTAGTTGTGCTACAAAGCAGAGGCCTCCAGTGTGCTAGAGCATTCTGGAGTTCATAGAAACCATAATGAACTCAGAAAGCTGCAGTGTTTCTGCTGTTCAGCTCACCAGAAAGCTGCACCATAAAGCATTTCATACAGACACACTTATTTTTTTTCAGAACAGATACTCCATATTGAAAAAAGCAAAGACTAGGGCCATATAATGCCTTCCACTGACTAAAAGGGGCTTGGTAGAGAGCAGGATAGGGGCTGTTTACAAGGGTCTGTGGTAACAGGATAGGGGGCAATGGCATCAATCTGACAGAGGGTAGGTTTAGATTAGACATTAGGAAGAAATTCTTTACTCTGAGGGTGGTGAGGCGCTGGCACAGGTTGCCCAGAGAAGCTGTGGATGCCCCATCCCTGGAAATGTTCAAGGCCAGGTTGGATGGGGCCCTGAGCAACCTGGTCTGGTGCAAGGTTTCCCTGTACATGGAAGCGGGGCTGGAACAAGATGTCATTTATGCCTTTCTATGATTCCATGAAGCTATGATTCCCATCTCTCTCCTCTTTACTGTCTTCTCATAGTCAGATTAAAAGCATTTTCTCATTTTGAAAAGTCCTCCTGCCATTATTTCTTTGCTGGCCACCTCCTGTCTCATATTTCTTCCCCTCTCACAAGCATTTAGGCCTTTTCTGACCTTGAAATGAAACCCTACAAATCCTTTCTAGATGTTGTAAATTAGGCATGTATAAAACTTGCATTATGAAAAAATCTACAACCTGCATGAGTAAAATAAAGCTCTTTATAATGAAAAATATCAATATTTGCTTACCCTTAAAATCTCAGTCTCTCTGTCAGTATCTCCAGAACCTGATTCTTCAGGTTCCAGTCTATTCTGAAATTAGGAGAGTTCCATTTTAAATTACTGCTTCTAAAGATGGAAATATCACTTGACATTAACTGAAAATACAGCTATCATCAATATCCTTACAGCAATCTGTCACCAGTAAAATAAATTATAAAAGAACAAAAACATTACACTTATGTTTCTGGTGTTTCATACCATCTTCTTTTGTAGTCACTGAGCACTGTACTTACCTGCAGGTGCTCTATGAGTACAGTGATAACTGTCCTGCAGGACACACATGCCATGAGACTGTTTAAGTGAACTGAAATAATATCTCAGACAAATTTTAACTTCAGAGAGGTATCTGTCAACATTAAGAATATCCTAAAATACAGATCTTACAAATAACCCCTGTTTCCTACAATGCATCCCTCCTTTAAAAAGCCCAGTTCTGAGATTACTACAACTGGAATTAAAAAGATGACTTTTATAAGGAGAAATCAATATACCGAAGCCATTTCTAAAACCTTCTGTTGAAAAAACACCTTAGTGTTTAGTCCTTGGTGAGTTTCATAGCTGTGTACATTTTGCAGACTACAAAGAAAAGCACCAAGAGAAGTACTACCTGAATAAATTATCATAGTACCAAAGCGAATGTTTCAAATGCTTGGGAATTAAGGATGCATTCCTTGGCTGCACTGAGACTTCTTCCACCTCACTACAGAATAAAAGGCCTTGAAACTTGCTGTCACAGAGAACAAGGAAGTAAAGGCAATGTAGGGCTTGGTGTTCCCTGCTACATTTGTAGAAGTGACCTTTGACTGGGTAAAACTTTTGGCCTGGAGCACCTTGTCCTAGGGATTTGGAGCTGCCCTGCTGGTCTCCTGAAGTCAGCATCAGGGCAGGCTCAGTAGTGCAACAGAACACTGTTAATCTGTTTTTATGCTGCAGAAATATATTGGCTTAATTTAGCAGACCCAAAATCAGGGGAGCACATAATCCATTTTGGCCAGTGGAATATGTTTCAAACTCTCTTGTTAAACACTCATGATATCCAGTGTGACATATGGTTTTGTGTAAAAGTCCAGGATTTCCACTGGTGTCAGTGGTGAACTATGTCTAAGCATAAAATCAGCTCTCACACCATGAACACAAAATTCAGGCCAGATTCCTTCTTTAGCTGCATGCACAAGTATCCTCATGGATATAGTGAGAAAAGTCCAAGTGCTGCAGTGAGATGGATCTGAAACTCATTCTTTAACATTACCTGAGTACTAAGCACTCAAAATACAAACACTGCCATCATGTTGGTATGTGTTCTAGTATTTAATGACAGCAAACATAACTGACTGTCAAACCAATTCTCTGTTCAGTAGCAGGAAGAAATTAATAATTTAAGTTTAGAATGCCTTTTTGTGGAAATTTTTGTATTCTCCCATATATTGTTGCTTTTCCACAGGAGAGCAGTCACATCCACTGACGTTTTAAAAAGTGAATACTGGGTGTTTATGTAGCTTACACTTCAGTCAGACATTTATTTGCATTTCTGCATGAATGTTTTAGAAAACATGATTATCTCTGTGGCAGTCAGGCTACTTTCCCAGAGAAAACCTCCTATTTAGTTCTGGATTTCTCTGTGGCAAGCTGAGCTCATTGACAGAGAGCTCCAAATACTCACTAATCCTCTGGAAGGAGCAGATGGTCCTGTGGGTCCTGGTAGTCCAGGGGGTCCTGGCAATCCCTCACCAGGATCACCCTGAAATGGGAATTAAGATAAGTCAGCAAGGATTTAACCATATAAAGACTATAAGCACTAGCTACAATCTCAATGGATTTCCAGTCACAAGAGTGGCTGCTTATGAGCAGGGTTGGACTTCGTTAATTTCTAAGACAAGCTCCCAAGGAACACCATCTTCACATTTGCAATGGAAGAAAGAACTCTTCCTTTTCTAACTTCTGCAATGAATTTGAAAATGTACAAGCAGCATTAACAGTGTTAGGAAGTGCATATGTCTTGCCAGAATGAGGTTTAACTGTGGATCTTGCATTTTTAGGGCATATTATACATGAACCCTCACCCCACCCAAAAAAAAAAAAAAAAACCAACACACCAAGCAAAACAAGAAAAACCAAACCAGAAAGAAATGTAGTCAGTGTGGTCACACCATGATATTCAATCTGCAAATATCTTGATTTTATTGCTAACCTCTCTAGTGCTTTTTTCAATACTACCACAGCATGATTTTTCTTCTGTGTGTTGACCTTTATCTACTGTCAACACAATGAAAGTTGCTGTTCAAATATGTGCCATTTTCTCTCAAAATTACTACCATTTCTTATAATTTGTCTTTCTTACATCATCTCTGACATTTTGGTGAAGTTAGTTTGAATTGCTTCGGCTTAAGATGTTTGTGGCTTTTAATATTTTTTCTCCTCAGGTCCAGTATTTTTCACTCGAGCCAAGAGTTGAGGTTTTGCCTCCACTGATCTGTGCTTTACCCTCTGACCTGCCAATTTGCTGTCTGGGCTTATGAGCATTTAAACTGTGCTCTATAAATTCACATATTTGGTTACATAGCAGGCAACACTGACTTTTAACTGTGTCTTGGTCACTTACTCTTTATGCTTGAGAGCTCATTAGATAAATGTATTCATTCAGTTCTTTGCTCCCTGCAGCTTTGTCAAATGGTTCCTATAGTGATACTTCAGTCATATTCGGAGAGAGTGTGTTTAATTAATTTGGGGCTATTTTCACTGTCTGCCAGCATGTTCAGTTACAGATGCTCTTCATTCATTTTAAAATGTCCTTGCTTTTTTCCAATGACTATTACATTAGTTCCTGGCAGCGCTTGTTTGGGGCTTGCTTTCATGTAATTTCTTCCACTTTATGTGCACTGCAGGGAAGAAAAAACCTCAGATATCACATTTGGGCCATGGTCATTTTTAGGAAGCCTGACTGCATCCATTCCCAAGGAGCATCTCCTGGCTGTATTTCTACACAGAACATTGACCATGGTAGAAAAGTGACAGCTCCCCATTCTCCACTGATACGTAGTGCCCCATTCATTCTCGGCTTTCCATTTTCAGTTAGAAGAACCAGAAGAGGAAGGTGGATCCCACTACTGTTCCTGAAATTTAGATATTGTTATACTGGAAAAGGTGCTGACTGTCTTTAGACAGCATAACAGTTATGAATTTTTGTGCATTCTTTAAGCTTTGGTCACCCCATCAACACAGCCAGGCCTACGAAATCATACTGATTAGGATATTGAAACAATTTGCTGAACAACTGATAACTTAAAAATAATTCATATGCATAAAAGAGGATCAGAACAGTGTCTTGTTTGTCCTGTTTTTACTGCAGGAATTGTCTGTTTAAAGTATTTCCAAGACAAAGCTATGCATATGAAGCAGTCAGCTTTCCTCAGTGCTCTTGAATATATCATTAGGATTTTTAGCACTCTTTTGCTAACTTCACAGTGTCTCTTTGAAGTGTCCCTTGAAAATATTCATCCAAATTTTTAAATGAAAAACTAAGCTTAAGAGGTCTTTACTAAAGTAGACATAAAAGTAATCAGGAATAGACCACTGGAGTATTTTCCTTTCCAATGTAACTTTTGCTCTCTACAGCTAAGCTGCTTCTCCTGCTGCTAGAATTTTCTCCTTCTGATGGCTATTCTGATCAATAAACTAAGGCTGGATGGCCTTTGGTTGTGAGGTCAGCTGGAACAGACTGGCTGGGCCCACAATTCTTAGGTACTTGACTCTGGGACTCCTTTTAGCCCTGCATGTTCAAAGCTAGTATTTTGAGCACTTTTTTTGTGCATTTTGCATTAAATAACTTTAGACATATACTGCCATCAGCATGAGTATTTGAAAGTTAAAAGCTTACTGGGATGGCACTGGAGGAGTACAGAGCCTATGCTCAGTCTCATCTTGCAGTGTGATGGGAGTAGTTAAAACTGATGGCCTGAGCATTGTCTGAGTGAGGTTTATTTGATACAGGCCAAAACATTGTCAGGCACCATGCCTGCAAGTCTGAACCATCAGCAAATCAGTTCCTGGGCCTGTTCCATTAGCCAGCGTAGGTGTAGCTCTTGTTGCTGAAGATTGGAATGGTCACCTAACAGAAGCTGCCACTATAGCAGCTGCAAAATAATCTTGGCATCTTTTCCATTTACTTTGTTTTCATTAAAAGAATCCTGACTGATTTTATGGTTTCCTACAGATGAATTATTTATGTCAGTACCAAGTACCCTAGAAATAACTCTGGTCACAAGAAGGACCAAAGCAGATTTGCAAGAAACCTAAAAAGCTAATTGTCAAACGACAGTTATGTGCCTGTGATGCCTGCTGACAACTGACAGAATGTTTTAGTGATAATCTGCCTTCCCAGCCTATCTTTCCTGAAGGGCCTGTATCCATACACTGTAGCACTCCTGTTGTGAGTGATCCCACCGTGTCTCTGGAACCTCTGAGAGGTGGTCGCCCTGTGACTGTGCATGGACTTGTAAGTCCTCCTGTTTGTCTCCCACACTGCCTGGTCTGGTGAACACGTACCTGAGACAGGTGCCAGAGGAGAGCAAGAGTGTCTCCATCCTGATGTACCTGAGATGCTCCCTGACTGCCCCACATGCTTTCACTTCTCTACAGTTTATGAGAACACTCTGCTCAGAAAATTTCTATTACAGCTAGACATAGAGATGGGGGGTTGCCATGCAATCTCATTACCTGATTCCTGTACTGGAGAGTAATTTTACCTTTGAAATTATTCTGGATAATTTCAAACTAATCTGAATAGATGAGATTTATATGGGTCATGTTTGTGAATTTATGAAGTCTGTGTTGTTTTGTTAAACAGATGAAAGGAATTATTAATTTGACACTTGGACTTACTATCTGTATGTCAATTTTGTGTACAACATGTACTTTAATAATAGATGAATCCATTACATCTCACTTGATCTCAGAAGAGATACAAGCTGTTACTTCAGATGGTTTAAGTCTTACTTCAATTATGTTCATTTCCTAAGGGTAACATGATTATACTGCCTCTGTTAAATCACTTACCCAGTAGAGTAAGTTGCTTGGAGCAGTTATATACAACAATTGACTTTTCTTTATTAAGTGTTCAATATATCTTCTTTAGCTCTTCTGTGAAAGCCCAACTTTTTCTACTGCTGATGTTTATTCACATCCTTGAAAAATACTTATTCTGGTGTGGTGCCATCCAGCCATTCATGAATGAACAGTAGGATGTTTAAATTCTTCCTGTGATTCCATATTTTATGCCTCTCTCAGACTGTACCAAATTAATACATATCTAAGAATAAATTGTATCTGATTGATTGTTGGGGATTAATGGGACACATACCTTTTCACCTTTTGGGCCTGCTTTTCCTTTCTGTCCTGGCAACCCCTGAGGTCCATTTTTGCCCTAAAAGGAAATAATTTTTTTTAATTAGATATTTTCTTTCATGTAGGTTGAACAGGCTGTACACTTAGCAGCAGAGGCTGGATTTAATGGTGCTAGGTTCTTTCTAACTCTTGGTTTGTACAGTGGGAGGAAGTAAGAGACTTGGCATAGAATGCCCCTGGCAGTGCCCAAAAAATGTGCCTACTCTTCCCACAGAGAGGAGAAGCCTATTTGGGGGATTCTGATGGAAACACCTGCAGGCTGCATTTGGATTTGACAGTGTGCCAACAGGACTGCCACAGCACTGATGGCAAGGATTTTTAAAACTGTAATATTGGTTACACACTACTACCAGCTGCTTCTCTGAGTGCACAAAATCATACCATTAACTTAAGCCTGCTCCCTCCATCTACGAAAACTTTTTTTTCCTTAACCAACTTGAATCTATTCAACTTCTACAAACTAGTATCCTTCCTGAAGATGCCTCTGACTGGCAATGTGGTATACTAGATAGCATTTCACCCCATTTTCCATTCTAAACTTCACCAGTCAAATGAATTCCAAATTACTCTTTACATCTTCAGCTTCATATCACCTCCATACAATATGCATAGAGGCTCATTCATTGGCTAGAAAGAACTCCACCAGCTTTAAAGTCAGTGCTCTTATAAAATGGGGCTGCTTATAAATTCAGTTAGGACACTCAACACAATATTCAGAAGGGAAATAAATAACTTTCCGACTATTCTGGCATTTTGGGAATCAGAGCAGCTGTGGTTATAGACTCTACTGGACAAGTTTTAGGACTGCCCTAATTTTAAAGATGGGTTATATAAAGTCATTAGGGAGAAAAATGTATCTCTAAGGCTGAAGGATGGTTTTTTTCCTGTGATGATTTTTTCTGTAGAGAAACTGGCAGCAGGTTCATAGAAAAGTAGCAAACACATTACCGACATAAATGTAGAACACACTAATTCCATTGATGAGTGAAGCCCCATCAAACCAAAAGTAAAGTTGCATGGGTGTATGTAAGACTGGAAACCAGATGCACATGGACAAAAGAGCAACTACAAAAATATAAGACACCGTCACAAAATGTCTATAATAGAAATTGGGATTGTGTTCACAAGGAGAAGACAATTGGTTTTGAAGCATTTGAATTACATTTGAAGAATTTTCTCTAAGATATACTGGTTTAATAGAATTTTCTTTGAAGATATGCTGCATGAAAGTAGTCAGACTTCTGTTAATACATAAAAAATAAACTTCTTATCCAAAAACACCCTAATGGCACAAAACCTGAGTTTTGGCTAAATGTTTGCAAACCTAGCTATATTTCTTTAAACATACCAGTGTTTGAAGGCAGCATTCAGGAAGCAGCACAATAATGCACCCCATGAATGACCACTGAATTATTTTTTTAATATCTTAAAACACACCAGTTTCATTTGAGGTTCAGTTGCAGGGGGCAGGAAGGGTCAGGAAGCTCCTGGCACTGGCACATGTTAGAATAGAAAAAGAGGAGCAGGCATGGAATGGTGACAGCTTCTGGGTGGTAAGGTCCTGGAGAGGGAAGGATGCACAAAGTGGCAGTGACAAACAAATGAGAAAGGAAACAAAGAAGCCAGGCAGCAGAACATCAGTGGAGGACAGATACAGAACAGCAGCTGAGACGCGCATGGAGTGTGACAGCTACAGGTTTGTTTTTGTGTGTGTTGCTGGGCAATACCTCACACAGAGGATGCATGTGCTGGCTATCAGCTGCTGGAGGTGGACTGACCCAGGGCTGGGAGTTATCTGGAGAAGCTGGAAAGGAACACCCCAGGAAGAGGACAGCAAATGTCAGCAAATGACAGAGAAGTGTAAAGTAGAGGAACTCAGAGAAAGGAAAGCAGGAATGATGAATAGAAGATGCAGTTGAATTACTGCACAAGATTAAAGGGGTGAGAGGTACATTTCAATTAACTCAAAAGTACTCTCAATTAACTACAAAGTTAATTGCAGCCGAGGTTAGGATCGGGCGACATGGAAGCATGTGTCTATGGAGGGTCAATGAAGCACCCCTCTAGAAAGGGTCTGAGTATGTCCCCTTTTGAAATTCCCCTCTGCAAAAAAAGCCAGCCTCACCACAGCTGAATTCCTGGTACAGCTGCTTATGCAATACCATGCCTCTTACTTTCTTTGCAACTGGGAAATCATAAATTTCTCTTAGAAACCAGAATTTTGCTCTCTTAACAACCTGAGGGTGTCAATTATGGCACCAGAACTGTCTTCTGAAGAGAGGAGATGAAGAAAACACTTTGCTGCTTAAGCCTCAATGTAGCAGATCCTCATTAAAAATGTTGTGTTTTTATCAATTCAGCTAACAAAAATATGTATAAAAAATACTTATGGGTGACCCATTTTTACCAAGAATGCCCTAAAATAGAAAATCTTTGTTAGAAAGATAAATAAAACACTGTAACATAGAAGTAACAAAAGATAAAAGCAATTAATTAAATTGCAATGTGCCATGAAGTGACAAAATGACAAACCAGAACTGTATCAAGGACAGTGCAATGTTTTGGTCCTCTCTTTAATCTCATGCATCTTGTGCTGATGGTTCACAAGGATCTGAAGTGTGAAACATCCTGGATATAGAGAAGCCACAGAAGGAGGCCTGTGAGTCCTGCACCTTTGTCCGCACTCAAACATGACAGCTGGGAGGGTGCTGCAGTGCTGCCCAAGGAGTTGGTGGAATTGCTGCTCTGAGAACATTTCTGTGTCAGCACAGCAGCTGTTTGCCTTTGCTTTCTGATGGCTGCCACCAGGCCCCTGTCCCTGGCAAGTGTGCAATGCAGGCAGGATCCTCCTGAGCTGCTGGGCTAAAACCCATCTCACAGAAGTGTAACAGGTGACAGTGTGCAAGGCTGTGCAGTTCCAGCTCTCCATGCATGTGTGATGGATCACTATTACCCTTTCTAAAATACATGTTCTCTTTCAACAGAGACAAAATACTCACAGGCTGCCCAAGCTGCCCAAGTTTCCCTGAAGATCCAGGAGGTCCTTGATCTTTATTTTCCACATCTTCTGTTCCTGATCCTCCTAGAGACTCTGCGGACCCGTCCTCTACTTCCTGACCTTTCTGGCCCTGAGTAATCAAAATGTGAAATATGAAAAATGTGTTGTCCCCCTCCCCACCCCTTCCCTTTCTCCTCCAACTCTTGGTTTGTTCTATGCAGCCAGAACCTGACAGGCATCATATAAACTGTATATTGCATTCTGCAAAGGCAATCCATGTTGAAGATCATTCATTTCAATTTTAAATAAATTGCTCTCCGAGCTGGTTACCTAGATGCAAATGACCATGATCTAATTTCATATCCACATAAATCTGCATAGTCTAAGTCAATAGTGTAGGTTTGAAAAAATACAGTTTTCACCTACTCAGTCTGCCAGGGAAAAAGTTGCAAGAGTTAAGATAGACATGTTTTGGAGTGTTTTAGCCAACTTCCCCAAGATCCAGGACTCTAACAAAGGAGGGTTACATGTTGGTTAAAAAGTGGCAGAAGATGAAACAATAATAACAAAGAGCGAAAATGGACAGAAAGACTAAAATATTGCTAAACATTAGTATTCGGTCAAGAGAAAGTAATAACAACAAAAGGAATAATTAAAGTATTCCAGGAACAAAACAAAACCTTCCAGGAATGAAGCTTAGACGTTAATACACATTTAAACGAAAAGCAAGTACACAGAACAAAACACGTAGGTCAGTATTGTATTTTGAAAGAAGCACTAGAATTTACTCACATTTTAAAACACCAATTAAATATTTTGAGTTCCATTAGCAGCTAATGAAACTAGGAGGGATGAAATATAATAAGTCTCAAAGCATTTTCAAGTTAACAGGATGACAGCTTTCAGCAAAGGAACAGTAAGATAATTTTTTAAAAGACCTTTCTGGGTTTTGCCAAAAGGAAAGGTCCCAAAGACCAGGATTTTTTTTTTAATCTGGACTAATTACAGAATTTTTTTCCATCTGGAAAAAAAAACGAGAAGAGAATCTATTTAGTTAAACTGTGGGTAGGGATCATAGCCTGAATGAGACAACAGGATTCTTGATTCAGTGTTAGAGTACTGAAGGAGGTAGCAGATGGTATGGCAGGACCCCTCTCAATCATCTTCCAAAGCTCTTGAGAGTCTGGGCAGGTTGCTGTTGACTGGATCATAATCAGTGTTATTCCAGTCTACAAAAAGGGTGTAAGGGAAGATACAGAACTACAGATCTGTCAGGCTAAACTCAAGATAGATTAAGGAGAAGATTATACTGAGTACCACTGAAAAGCATTTAAAGAACACTGCACTTATCAAGAACACTCAGCCTGGGTTCACAAAGCAAAATCCTGTTTAACTGGTTTGCTTTCTTTCTGTGGTGAAGTCACCCACATGAAGGATGAAGAGACAGAGGTAGATGTAATTTCCCTAGGTTTTCATAAAGTTTTTGATGCTGTCCATCACAGCATCCTTTGGGGCAGACTTTCGAGCTGTGGGATGAGTGAGCTCATGATGCACTGGGTGAAGATCTGGCTGAAGGACAGAGCTTAAGAGTTGCAGTGAACAGGGCCACATCTGGCTCGTGGCTGGTCACCAGTGGTGTTCCTTGGGGCTCCATTCTTGGGCTGGTTCTGTTCAATATACCTCTCAGTGATCTGGATGCAGAAATTGAATGCACCATGAGCAAGTTTGCTGATGATTCCAAACTGGGAGGTGCTGGTGGCCCTCCTGAAGGACAGGAGGCCTTGCAAAGAGAGAGATTGGAGCATTAAGCAGTGATTAATAGCATGAAACAAAGCAAAAACTGAGAGAGAAGTGGCAGTAACAACTCTTTAAAGTTATTATTTTCTAAATGATCGGTCATTATTATAATATATAATCCTCTTGGGTATCTGTGTAATGAAAAATATGTAGAAATTGAAATAAAGTTAAGGAAATCTTATGAAGATCAGTAAGTAGCAAAACTACTTGTCACAACAGATTTAAGCTTAATGTGGCACAGTTCCTAAATCAAGACTGAATTTTTATTTAAGAAAAATAGTCCAAAATGGAAAAAAAAAATGGTAATAGTTCATCTGATATTTGGTTTATTTATTTATATAAACTAATACTAGAATTGCTGATTTAAAAATATGTGAATGCAGGCATGAAAATGTTAGACGAATTATATTTGCGAGCTCTCCAACAAATACTAAAACTTCTTTATGTCAGCTCCAATGGATGATCCTTAACTTAATGTTTCACCACTTGCTATATTTTACTGCAGTAAACACAGGAACACAAGAAGACCCTGCAAGGAGCAGTCTTAAACACTTGAACTAAACACACACGATGTGGAAATTTAATTCTATATTTCTGTCATTTATGACACCGCGTGTTTACTGGCAAAAAGAAGCCGTCATGACTGTAGTTTCAAGCAATAAAAAGAATGAACTTCTGGTGTGGGAGTCTCAAGGCAAGAGGAAGGAAAGGTCGTTATTTATTTTTTGCTTAGAAAAATCTGTGGTGGCTGTTGAAGTAGGAATGTTAATCAATAAAAAATGTACTGCCAGATGATTCTTTTGAAACATACCAACAAATAGGGCAAGTATTCCAGTAGCTCACAGGACTGCAAATGGGTGACCTATGTGATTCTAATTTGTAGAATCGCACAGAATTCAGGTTACACACTGCCTTACAAATGCTATTTGTTTCAAAGCCCAGATTTTTATGTTCTTGGGACTAAAAGATTAGGCATGTGAGCCACCCGTTATACAGACCTCTCTGCTTACTCCTGGCAAAACACCAGCACCAGAGCCATCTTCTTCTCTTAACATTTTCTGTGTGGCAGTGGTAGACTCACTGTTGTCTTGTCCAGTTTCTATGACAGCTAAATCTAAATAAAACAATCACTTATTAATGAGAGAGCAAAACAAAACCTGCTCAGACAGATGCTACTAGTTTTATGAAAAAACAAATTATTCATATTATGACTAAAATACATTCCAAAGACTAATATTAGTAATTTTACAACTCTGAAAATTTTAAAAGAAAAGAAAAAAAAGAGAAAGGTGAGAGTATTATTACAAAACATGTCTATTTTAATGTCCAGAACTGTATTGCATCATCATGTTTTCCTCAAGCTCTAGTCTAATGGTTGCCTATTTTTCATCCATGTAACACAGACAAATGAGAGTTAATTACAACAGGTACTACCTGAAGTATGTGTGGAGTTAAAATAGCAACATTGTCTTTGGCCTTATTAATATATTTAGCTTTTTTTTTGTTTTCTAGGAGTGTCCTGAAGTTGTCCTAGCAACGGAGAACAGGATTCCTCACTGCATTATGCCTTGCTGTCATTGCTTTGCTGCCTACTCTTGCACCCAAAACACCCCACTGGTGCATTAGGCACATTCACATCCTTTGGAGACAACAGAAGTAGTAAATAGTTGTTTATTCCTTGGCAGGATTCAGTTTTACTAAAAGGCTGTGCTTTACTGTACCAAGTCGTCAAATAAATATCCATCTTAGATCCCTTTTAAAGGTGCCATGTGGTTTTAGAGCCAGCAGGAGGGTTTGCAGAGGTAGGACTCAAGGGGTGCCATGCTTCTCACCAACCTGAGCAGAACGAAGATGATTTTTCTCCTTTCATTCCCTTTGCCTAACACTTGCATTTTTAATTTTTTTTTTAGTAGATTGTCACAGCAGTTCCTCAGGTCAGTTTCTTAGTTTTATCCAACTAATTTTTTTTAAAGATTTTAAAATATTAACTACAATTCTGTAAATGCAACTTCCACGCTATAGAAGGATAAATCCATTCTCTGCAAGTTTAACAATGAGTCTGGGATAAACCCCTATATGGAGGGAGAAGTGAGAGATGTTTTGAACAGTGGTTGTAGTTGCTACCACTTACCTTTGCTGCTACTAATAAATTGCAGTTTAACAGATTGCACTTTCAAAGACCAAATGTTTGATGTGCCAATTCTTTTCTAGCACACAGGATGTCCAAAACCATAGGATTTTTCTTTCCTGGCAGCACTCAAAATATGACAGTGGCTTTCCATACACAGGGAAATGACAGACTCAAAACCTGAGAATGTAAGTGACCCCACCCACCCCCCCACCCCCCAAAAAAAGGCCCCAAGACTTGAGGCAGTGCCTTGTTCTTTAAATTTAGCTGCTTCTGAGGTTTCTTCTGATCTGTGATTTCCAGAGAAATCATTCTCTTCCAAATAAGCCAATATGGTTGGGGGGGCTTCCACTGGCTCAGCCAACGAATCTTCAGGCTAAAAAAAAATCCCAAAGAACGGTTTTAGAGTAAAGGCTTATCACATGTTTTAAAGGAAGAATCACTAGATTACCTTCCTCAAAGCACAGTAATCATAACTACCATATCTGTGAAGCAAATCATAATTCTGACAAAAAATAGTGTAGTACCTTTGGACTCCATTCCTCCAAAGCAAGGGATGTACACTTGAGAAACCCATAGAGAGGGAGGAAACCACAAGCAATATACACTTGTCAGAGACTGTATTTTGAGGTAGGACCTTTGGCTTGGTTCATTCCAGCTTGGCTTAGTATTGCTTTGCCTGCTAAAGTGTCTTTATTTCAACCCATGAGTTTTCTGAGCTCTCTTCCAATTCTTTCCCCTCCCATTGGTGGGGCAATGAGGAAATGGCTGTGTGGTGCTCAGTGGCCAGCTGGGATTGAATTACATCTTTCATAAGGAGGAAGAAAAGCCAAAAAATTCTACTACTGCTGTGCGTAATTTTGAATAGTGCAGTAATTATGAAGATTCTTAAATAGAATCTAAAAACAATAGCTAAAAGAATTCATATTTTTCTGGATAGAGAAGCTAGACATATTTCCTGAATGAGCTATAGTTTTATCCAAATGAGAAAAAGTCAAGACACAGTAAGATTTCCTGGATTAAATTTTGTGGTGTGATGTAAAATGCAGAGGAGTCACCAAGCACTGGGGTGATTTTGCTGCCATTTGGAAAAACCCTACCTGGCTGCAAAAATTCAGGAAAAGTAAAGTGCAAATCCTGCATCCAGTGAGGAATTACCCACGTAGCAGTACCAGCTGCGGCCAGCTGCCTGTCTTTTGATCACTCGGAGAAAGATGAGAGAGGAAGGACTGCCTCAAGAAGGCTCAGAACTATCCTATCAATGTGTAGAAGATCTTCACAAGAGGAAGAACCAGATCCTTCTCTGTAGCCAATGAAGGGAAAAGAGACAATGGGCACACATTGAAATACAAGAAATTCAGGCTCTGTGGCAGAAAAAAACCTCCATTGAAACAGAGAGGCTGTGGGGTCTCCATTCTTGAAGAAATCCAAAAACCAACTGGCACTGAACAAGCTGCTTACTGACCAACCTGCTGTATTTGCCTCTGCTTTGAAAAGGGAATTGGAGAGGGCAATTTTCAAAGGTCCCTTTCAAACTCAACTAGTCTGTGATTCTGTGCAAAGCACAAGGCAGGCCAAAATGAGTTTGTTGAGCTATATGTAAAAGGCAAAAAAGTAATAAAATTTTATTCAAACACATCAGGAGCAGGAGGCTGGGTCAATACTTAATAAAGTTATAAAAAGAGTGATCAGAGAATTTGAAGTCTATAATAGAAAAAAATAAAGTTTTCTTTCATTCATGACCCTGGAAGAGCTAAAATTCCTGCAGAAAAGTATTCTTAGGAAACTCAGCAGTGAATATGACTAAAATGGAAGTCTTTGTACGAAAAGGGTTGGAAACAGAGTAAGTGAATGACAGGACATCACAACCAAAAAGTGTTTGCCCTTGGGTTCTGTAAGATTCAATAGTGAATTAGCTGAAGCATGTACAATATCAGACAAATGTGAGCATAGTTTCTGTGAAGACATTTCTCAGAAATCAACTGATTTTCTCTAAAGGAACCAATGAGAACTTATATTTAAAAAAAAAAAAAGAATGCTTGACAAAAGAAGCATGGAAAGCTTGATTGTGAGGAATGGACTAGAATATTTAAGCCTTAATAAAACAAAGGCCTTAAGCCTTCGTACCTTAATATTTAAGGTACAAAAAGTGAGGCGGACACAATGTGTTGGAAAACTCTAAAAATGGTAAGAAACAGCTGTTTACTCTGTTATCCAGTCAATTAACCACCAAATGAGAGCTGCAGTCAGCGTGTTCAGAAGGGCAAGGAAAAGGTGCACGTCCTTCACAAAACATGTCATTAAATTGGCTAAGGAATTATGCAGCAGGAATCAAAGGGTGGAAAAATTCTCATGTGTTAAAAAAATCCCAAACAACAAAGCAAGAAATTCAAGGATGAATAACTCTGCTGAGTTCTACTAACCACATATAATCTTGGCACAAGCATTTCCTGAGATAAAAATTGGTGCAGAGTAAGAGTGTTCCAGAAAGTGTGGTATGTATTTTCCCGATCTTGTATTACACTCTTCCCAAGATCTTGGGATCTCTTACCAAGATCTGGTTGCTGATTGTTATCAAATATACCAGATCTTTTATCTGGCAGTGTGCCATCATTCTCATGGATGGGTGCACATTGTTCTGTAGGAGCCTTGGAAATTGCCAATTATGAAAGCTATTCATCAAATCCAGAACCCACCCTTTAAAAGAGTAATATTAAACCAGAGTTTTAAAGTAGATAAGTCAAATAAATTCACCCTTATGGGAAGATGAGAAGGTGCCAGAGCTTCTTGTGCCTCAGAACTGTCATGTTCTTGAATGCTGCCATTGCCACTGCTGTCCCCTGAAGCCTGTGCAAAACCAAATTATTGGGAAGAAGTTCATAAAAGTCAGGGAAAAAAGCATGATCTCCAAGGAACTGACTATTTAAATGCAGAAAAATGCTCCTTTTTTGGCTGGTGAAGCCTCAGTGTCATCATGATGTTAACTTATTTCAGTACTTACGGTATTCCGTGAAAATGACCCTTCAGAAAAATGAAAGCCACAGTTCATTTCTTGAAAGGTCTTTTAGACAAAACAAAATTATACTTTCTGAAAAAATAGGTTTGGGGGTTGTACAGGAAACAAAATCCACCCCACAGATCATTTTAAGTATGATACAATGTTTCCAAGAAAAAAAATCCACATTTAGTGTTATGAAAGATGTCAAATGGAAATTTACTTTGAAGTCTCTGAGGCACTGAGGTGGTGCTTATAAGAATACTTACATAAGGGTCATCATCTTCACAATGATCTTCAGTAGCCCTTGCATCAGATTTGATTGTCAGATGTTGAATCGAGCCCTACATGGAACACCAAAAAACATTTCAAGGAAGTAATATTTTCAGTAGCATTTGTGAAGGGGAGTGAGGGTGGAGGGGTGGGAATTAAATAAAGCAACAAAATTCCCCAAATTGTGTTCTGATTTACTTGGAAAATGGTCTAAAGTATAAAATTTCATGACAATAATCCAAATTTAAGATATAAATATGTTCACAAATTTTTTTTGCAAAATGTAGAGCAAACGGAAGCTGCCAGAATATAATGACTGTCATGTCCCAATGACACTGTGATCACCACACTGCATTGTTAGTGCCCCAGCTGAAGAATCTAGTCCTGGATTATGTCACACACGCTGTAAAAAACTCTGGTTTTTAGGTAAGAAGTGCACTGCAGCTCCAGAAGTGGTATGTGAAAACCCTAAAAATTGAGACAAAGGATGGGAAGGGAATACCAATAAGTGACAAAGTGAGCCAGGAAGAAACCAGTTAAAAACTTTCCAGAATGGAAATAAAGGAGATGGATTTTCTAATAATAAATGTTTATTTTTTCAGAGTCACAAACTGTACTTCTCAGTCTGACATGCTGAAGGAGCAGTAACAATTTCATTTAAAACATTTAACTATTTTTTCTGCAAAGACTCACAGTGCTTTAAGAAATGTGGGGGATGTTTCCTTATTACAAGATCTCACATGATGCACAATAGGGCAGAAAGATATTCAAGTCAAGAACATGTTTCTATATAACACACAACCTAGAATATTTCAGAAAATAATAAAATTTTTGATTCTATCTTTAAAAATCCTCTAATTTATCTGCCTTTGAAGATTATGAAACTCATGTGCTTGGTGCCTCCTGAGTTTGCTAGACTTCTGCAGCAATAGCTCTGTAATCTCAACATCCCATTTCTCTCAAAACTTAATAGGCAACTCAGATATTGAATGATGTCAGACTGACTGAACAGTTCACTGAAAAATCATACATGGAAGGAGGCACAACCAATTAAGCAGCCTCCTGGAAGTGATCTTTTTTTTTCACAGTACAAGTGAATCACATTTGGAGAACACATTTTTCTCCTTTTGCTCTAATCTGTAGCCCTGGATGATAAAGAAAGTGAAATGGAGAGCTCTAATGTTTCCCAAGTGTTATTGCCAGTCAATTCCTCCAACTAGGAAAATCATGGACCAGTCTGCATGAGAGGAGTGGTAGGTATGTGATATTTACTCCCTGTCTGGGTCTTATAGCTGCTGCTGCCTTCCCTGTGAAAACTGGTTTGCAGCATCTGGCATCATCACTGATTCAGCTATACTTGGCTGTTGTCTGGTTTCTACTTTTCTTTACAAGCATCAGGGCTAGATTTTCCTTTGGTTTCAATAAAACTTATGATAGTTATGTCCTTTTGTGTCTGACAACTACAGCCTTAGACACATGAATTCCCATTAGCCAGAGCAAACCAACATCTGACATCTATTCATTTGCACAATCTGCTATGATTTGTTTCTGTTTTGGGCAATTAATGTAAACAGTTCTTGGCATAGAAACAGAGTTTGAGTGAGGTTCAAGCATTCAGTTTTTCTACTCAAAAGCAATTGCGACATATGATGCAAGAAGAAATAAAGGCACGGGAGCCTAGACTACAAGTCACAATTAGTGCTAATGAAGCACTCAGAGTATTGGCTGAAATTTATGCACTCAATATAGCATACAGAACAGCCTGTTTCGTGGAAATGCATTACAGTGTCATCCACCATGCATTTCTGTCATCGCATTTACAGATTTATTGGTGATCATCTCAGCAAGTGATCACCACATGTGTTTTCCAGGTGGGATAATGTCCTGGGTTGCCAGATGTGGGTGGGGGTGTGTATTCTATCGGCATCTGTTAGAGGTGGGGCAGTTATCTTCTGTTAATTGGGCAGTTTTTCTTTATCTCTTCCAGAAAACAATCGTCCCTCTGGGGAGATACCCTCTGTTGATGGCCCATTGAATCTCACTGCATGACTGATAAAATGACATCATCCTATTGTGAGATGCTCCACCCAGGGGGAGGAGCCAAGCACTCCTACCGGGATATAATCTGAGATTTGAAGCGCCAGAGTCAGCTCCCCTGGATTCCCAGAGGAGCAGTTTTCTTCTCCTCTGTGTTCCCAGAGGAAGACCAGGCCCATCTACACCACCACTGGATCTTCAGAGGAAGACTACACCCTTCTACAAGATCCCTGCTCCAACAGAACCACATCTGTCACTCCAGGAGGACTGCAGCCGCCATTTCAATTGGACTGCTACCAATACTCTGACCAACAGGGTGTCCGGTCATATTCTGACTCTGTCAGTGTTGTTTTGTATTACTGGCTTGTTTATTTTATTTTTTATTTTCTTCCCTAGTAAAGAACTGTTATTCCTGCTCCCATATCTTTGCCTGGGAGCCCCTTAATTTCAAAATTATAACAATTCAGAGGGAGGGGCTTTAAATTTTTCTTTTCAGGGGAAGCTCCTGCCTTCCTTAGCAGACACCACAGATACCAAAGTGGTTTCCTTTTCTTGAATGTTTCTCAATCCTACTTAGTGGTCAGGCATTCACAATGCTCCGGTCCTCCTATTTGCCTAAGAAAGGTAGCACCAACATGCAGTTTTCCTACATATCACTTTCCACCCTTTATTTCCTGATAATCCATATAGTTCTGTGATTCTAGATGCTTAGACTAGTCAGACAAATGATAAAAGTACATTAAACTTGCTGCTTACCAGGTGGAGTTCACAACCTGCAAGTACGCCTGAATTTTGGAAAGAACATCTTTATTCCCTAAAGAAAAGGATCCGCTCTGTTTTGTGCTGCTGCTTGACAAATTTAGAGGAGATATTAATCTCACAAAACACAGTACAAGTTCTGAAGTACAGGAAATACAAAAATAAGACAGACAAAGTGTGACATTTTCCTTTCCATTTGACAGAATTGATCTCAGACATAGTGTCTGCTCTTAGTGGCTGAGAATTTCAGTCAGGATGCAGCAGAAAGGATGCTTGCACTCAATCTAAGAAGGCTTGAGAGCCTTGTAGTAGAGGTTTTGGTACATTCTATTTCCTAAAGCACCTGATAAGCTTCAAACAACAAATGAATTTTTAAAATACACCCTTATCTTCCAACTATCTTTACGTTTGTTGACATCATTCTCCTTCTGATGTTGAATATGAATACCTAACTAATAAGAATTTAAATCATTGGCTTAATAGTATTCTCAAAAATGAAGAAAAGTAATTCTCTGAAATCTTCCCTTCTTAGAAAGGCTATAAAAAATTATGTGACATATTTACTTTGAAATTTCTAATATTCAAACTGAAGATTTGGCTTAATATCTGGACTATTAATAAAATTCTGATGCAGTGTTCAATGGTTTGTTCCAATTCCCCCATTTCATGTTCTGTTAATGGTTCTGTCCCAAGTTCTCCTTCCCGCGCTTTCCAATGTTCAGTACCTGTCAGACATGCAATTAATTGGCTCTCCTTGTACCCCTCCCCAGTTTCCATGGTAGTTAATTGGTTCCCCCCTTCCAGTACCCTGTCAGTCACTCTCTGACCCTGCCTGTATTACTAGAACCTTCTACCCAGGGCGGAGGGTGATTGGTTTAGGAGCTGGAATCCCTCCCTTATTTTGTTACTATAGGTTTATCTATTATGTCTATTATCTGTAGTTTGTATTTGATTTGTCCGAGGATGGGTGCTTCCCCTACCCCTTTAAAACCCACCTGCACCCGCCCCTCGGTGCCCTTTTTCTGTTGCACCCCTTTGGATTACAATAAACCTGGACTTTGCCACAGATTGAGGGTCCCTTCTTTTCCTTGTTGGCCGCAGTGGACTCTAGTCCTGTCCCAAGGAGATGTCTCGCCACTATAATGTGGAGGATCTCCTTAGGCACTGTCCCATGAGCTGAGGCTCCCACGAGTGGGACAGTGTCCCAACAGGCTGCTGGCAGAGCTGGCTGCTAGCCGGCACGCTTGACTGTTAGGCAAGCACTGCTGCATTCTGAGGCTCTCAGAACATTTGTATGTTAAATCAGAGGTTATATAACTTCACTGTCCAAACCCTAGCTAGGTATGGAAAATACAAGCTGTATGATTTGACCCATACTTGGGATATAACCACATCAAGCAGGACTTCTTGGGTGGCGAGTACATGCATTAAACACCGAGGCACGTGGATTTATCAGACAGCACTTACTGTGAACTTTTCAAGTCCTGTGGCTCCTGCATTGCCAACAAATATGCCAGAGCCAGATTCAAATAGCAAGGTTCGAGCAGGCCTTTGAAACTGAAGCCTCTGATACTCTTCACAGTCCATGAACAAAGCAATATCATTTCCCTCAACAGTCACTGTAAATTTATTCCACCTGTTAGTCATCACAGGCACTTTAAAGGAGGCAGCCTCTCGGGAAATATGGGATCCAGGCTCTGTGTAGTACATGATTATTCTCTGGGTACTGTCATCAACTGGAGAAATCCTCAGTCCTAGGTATATTGTCTTCTGGAAGGCATCTGTTATTGCAAAGAGCACTCCTCCACGATCACTGTTTGGTTTCACGGTAGCCTCAATAGCGAAGTCTCTGTAGAAAGGCGATGGTATGATAGCGCTGGTCAGCCGGCCAATGTTGGAATCAGGACCAAAGCTGTAAGCTGGGAACCCTCCATAGCCCGTGACAAAGTAGACAGAAGGAGGAAGAGGGACTCCTATTAACTCTGTGAGGTCAAGGTGTCCTTTCGAGCCTCGTTCTGTACATGAGAAAAAAAGTGTTATTTGTCCTTGAGGTACACAGCCCATTTGATTCACATGATTTAAGAAAGGCCTGAAAAATTGAAATGCAGTGTTGTTCTACCAGGGACATACTTCTGATACTTCAGGCCACAGTCCAGGTAGTGCTTAAACACATCTAGTGTATGTACACACATCATTATTTGTCCTTTGACTAACAGAGATTACTCGTATGCTAAAGGAAGGCACATGTAAACATTTGGTGAAATTGAATGGCAAAAAGTATTTCCTGCAACACATATTTACTTCAGCTGTCCATAAACTGCAAAAAATGCTGAATGTGCTTGCATAGTGAATTCAGTGGAAAACGAGAAACATTTGATTTCTTAAATATATTGAGATCCTTTTTGCTCAAAAAACCAGCAATATTTCTCTACAAACAGCATGGCACAGTTTCATAAAACAGGATAAAATTTACAGTAGGTTTGCTTTATCCCTTGCAGTTACCTATTTCTACGACAGAGGTTAGATTTTATTTATGCCCTATTTTCATGTTTACCTCCTAAATTGCACTGCATATATAACAAATACTGTTCAGCAAACAAAACTCAGTTTTGAAAGGAGAGTATTTATGCTTTGGCAAAAAGGCAGAATTATGTATCTCTGCCAAACATGCCCAGAGAGACAACTCCTACCAGGTAATACGGAAGCAATGACAATAGCTAAATATCTGCACCCAATTTTAACTAGAAATTTGGGGAGGCACACTCTAGCAACATCAGAAACACAACTACCAATTTTCTTCTTCTAAGAAGTAAAAGCAAGCAAGAAAAGAAAACATTTTCAATCATAATGACCAATTCAGATCTGAATCTATACAGAAATCCTCTTTCAATTCTTAAATTTACTCAGTTACCTGTGACTATAACAGCTATGTAGGGTGAATAAATCCAAATAGATCATTAATGGAAAAGGTGTGACAGTCCATCTGAACACCATAAGCAAAATGAACTGAAAAACTGCTTAAAATACCTGATTAAAATCAGGCAAAATAAAAGAATCTTACTCTTTGCTCTGTAAACTGGCAAGCTGGTTCTAATGAAAAGATAGAGTTTCTTCAGCTGCAATGTACTTCTGTTATTCATTGCTCATGTGCAATACCAGCCTGGAATACGCATGGCAAAGTGTCTTCCATTGTACTAGTGGCTTTGCAAAGAAATTGTAAAGTGTTCTTCCTCTGCCAAAGATGCTATAGCACAGTCGAAATAAATCCTAATCTATTTTATTCTCTGTACTTTATAATCATAGAATCAAAAAAGTTGGAAAAGACCTCCCAGATCATTGAGTCCAAATGGTAATCCAACCCCACCATGTTCACCACTAAACCATGTCCACAACTGCCACATCCACACACCTTTTGAACACTTCCAAGGGGAGCTCATTAACTGAAAAAAGGCTGATGTGCTTCATACAGAAACAATTGCCCTGAAATATTTTTGAAAGTATAGATGTTTTGTTTAGAAAAACTAGCTCCTCATCCAGAAACCAAATCCCTTTGGCACTTTTAAATGCTTTGCCAGATAGATTTTCCCCCCACTTCCCAACAGCTTAAAAAGTGGATATACTTATTTTCTGGCCAAACACAGCTAACAATATTTTGATTGTGAGTCTCATAATGGATCATGTTTCCTATTCACACATACAAACACATAAAGAAACCTGCACTACAAACAAAATACATAAGCCATTACACAAGGGTAAGAAGGTAAGGAAAATAGTGATCTTGAGGGATAATATAGGAACTGTACACTGATACCAAAGCTACATCCAAAGAGTCATGGTAAAGTGACCAAGAAAAGGGATGGGCCATATCTAAGATGTTCAGCAATCAGGCTTGGACAGTAGGATGCATCCTCGGAGAGAAATCAATAAATACAACTGTAGTTTTCACATTTCCCATTCTCAAGGGAAGTTCTAGTGATTGGAAAGGAGCCATTCATTCTCCCCACACAATGTGCGGATCTGCAGTCTCGTTGCAGTTTCCCAGTCACTCACCCAACAGTAACAGACAGAGCCCCAAACACAAGCTCTTTCAGCCTCTGAGACAAACAAAATGTGTTTGCAAAAGGTGGCAGCAAAGACAGCAAAGAGTCAGGATTTTCATTTGAGTAAAATAAGTCAGAAGGCCCAGGAAGAGTCTGCACCTCAGTTGAGGTTGGGGTAGAAGCTTGTACCTATCCACTGCAGAAAATCAAAACGGAACAAGAAGTGTCCAGCCAAATTCCATACTTACAGCTCATACCCAGCTCTTAATGGATTTATGAGGACCTAGAGACACAGTTAAAAGCAGAATTCAGACCTACAGCCACAGGTTTTCAATTATGTATGACAAAATAATGTGTCCCTAAAAACACTACTAAGACACTGGATATTGGGGAGCATCCAGAATTCATCTAATTTATATCCATGCTTCCTAGACCTTGG
This sequence comes from Geospiza fortis, assembly GCF_000277835.1. Classification (NCBI taxonomy): domain Eukaryota; kingdom Metazoa; phylum Chordata; class Aves; order Passeriformes; family Thraupidae; genus Geospiza; species Geospiza fortis. The sequence continues at coordinate 360,483 of NW_005054325.1, read as the reverse complement.
GGACTGGAAGTTGTAGTACAGAAGCAGCTTTAACATTAGCTATATTTTAGCTCAACAAGCATAACCCCGTAAATTGGCATGGTACTTTTATAATTTAGAGCTATGAGCTGTACTTTTAATTTGTTACTATTTGTTAGTGTATGTCATAGTTGGAATTATTATGGAATTTGCTGATAGCTAGCCATTCCCACTGAGTAGCTTCAGGGACCGTTTGAGAAGCACCAATATGTAGTAAAAATCATCTGGTAAGTCAGTATATGGAGTGTTTCAAGACTGCAGACTACAATAGTAGGGGTTAGGTTGTTGGTTTTTTTTCTTTTATTCCAATTTTTGGATGTAATTACTTAGGCAGGGTGGAATTTCAAATCTGTGGGATCTAAAATGCTTTTTCACTGCTTACAAGGGATTAAGTAGAGGAAAGAAAAAACCCCACCTGCTTGGACCCTATTACATTTGTTTTAGATGTTGAGGCACAAACACAATGTTTATTTATATTAAAAGGGAATGGAGGCAGAGAAAGGTCCACACTCATATAATTTAATTGTTACACTGTGACTTTTTGATTAGGAGCCTCCTTTCAGATGCAGTTTCTGGCACCCACAGCACTGCCTCTGGACTATGCACATGTGTTATGTCATCCTGGTTGCCTCCTCCTCATGTTTTCCCTCATGGAGCAGGGTAGCCCCAGTGCTAGGCCTGATGCAAAACCCTTGGATGATCAAGCTGCATAATGGAATCATAGAATTCTTTGGGTTGGAAAGGACCTTCAAAGTCAAGTATTTCCAGTCCCTCTGCCATGGGCACAGACACCTGGACCAGGATGTTCAGAGCCCCATCCAACCTGACCTTGAACACTTCCAGGGATGAGGCATCCAAGGCTTCTCCGGGCAACCTGTGCCACTGCCTCACCACCCTTCTAAGTGGGGAATATCTTCCTAACATCTAATCTAAACCTACCCTTCAGTTTATGTGTCTGACCACTACATGCCCTTGGGAAAAGTCCCTCTCCAGCTCTCTTGTAGGCCCCTTTAGGTACTGGAACTTGCTATAAAGTCTCCTGAAAGATTTCTCTTCTCCAGAGAAGATGCTGTCAGGATGCTCCATTAAAAGCTACTCTAGAAATCCAGCTAACTAGAATCAAGAATTTTCTTACAAATAGTAATTTACAGATAAGGACGCTGTTTGTCAGTCTACTTTTATCCACGGTTTCACCACTAGAAAATAGAAGCAGAGTTCAAAGGCAAGGCCCTCACCTCTGACACAGACAGAATTACCCATCTCAACCTAATTTTAAAATATGCAATTCCCATGTTCCAAGTCTGAAAAAAAGGGAGTATTGACAAGTCCTTTGAGCAAAAGAACATGATTGGCAGTGGTATGGTCAGATCAACCCAAATCACACTGCTGCAAGACAAACACACTGCTGTTGTCTTCCTCACTGTGAGAAGATGCTCGAGCTGGACTATCTCAATTATATGAATACAAAGACTGAAATTACAGATGTTTGTTGTATTTGGCCCCAACCACTTACACTTTAGCAGTAATATTCATTCAGCTGATATTTTAAGGATTGTCCCATTTAGGTTTTCTATTACATTTTTAGCTAGAAATGCCTGTTAAAAATTATTCATTTAGCCCAATTCTGCTCCAGGTTAATGAACCATGACGGGTACATAAGGGTCAGAATAACATGCTCTAGTGTGTTGCTATTTGCTAAATATAAAAAGTCAAGCACCCTGTGCTGACTATGACAGCTGGTTTTAACTCACTCAGGGGAGGGCTTGGGTGGCTCCACACAGATGGGAGTGGGATGGGTGCTGGCTTTTGAATGAAATTATTATTATTTTCCCTTTGTTTCTAGCTTAACTTCACCTTGTGTTTCCCCCTGTTCCTCTTCAGACACTTATTTAAGCTGCCCCTGGCCCATGCCTGTGAAACTCCATTCACTCTAAGGTTATTGACTCTCATCCTGTGTAACAACAGCTCATTCCACTGCTGTCCACTCCTGCATGAGCCTTGCTGGCAGCTCCTCTCCCTGTTTTTTTAAGGACATGAGATAAAAGCAGTATTCTACTGAGGCTTTCATAACCAAACCAAGCTCAGAGCAGCCAAGGTCAGGCATTTCTCTTGTCTGTTGAGCCAAGGTGATCTTGCTTCCCTGTCCTCTTCCCATCCAAATAATCATAACTCCAGGTTGTAAGCTCCTTTTCCAGCAGCATAAAGAAACCATCTCTCTCTCAGTGGTGCAGTGCCTCTGCTGTCCCTACTCTGCATTCAAAGAGATGCTGTAACTTTAACAGAACATTATTTTGTACAGAATGCAGTTACTACGTGCAGTAAGAGAATTACTTCTTCCCTGCTGCCAAAGTGATCTTATTTTGAACTAACAAGAAATATTCATAGCAATGCCATTAAGCAGAGAATGATTTCCACATCTACCAAATAAATAAAATTTAATCAAGTACTGCAGAGATAAAAAGAAGAGGAATATTGTAACACAGTCCCAGATATGCTGCATGAAATGGAAGAGGCCAGCATCATTGCTGCTAACAGGAAAAAACAGCATTAACTCTGCTTGAACACATTTTTAGCTGCCATTAATATACTGTTGGAAAACATGGATAGAATATGTTGGTATTAAAGGCTGCAGCATTTCCTTCCAGATGCCTCAGGAAATCTCAGTAGCGCTTTCTGGTGGTGTTGCACACCTGGAAGTCAGACTGCAGCCAGCAGGGGTTGGGGTATTCACTGACACGCCAGGGCAGGGCGGGCACTCCTTTGAGAAAACCGCTTTCAACTCTTTCCGCCGGCTCCTGCTTTAACGTCATTGTCATTCTGCCCTCTACTGGGTGAAAGAGCTTAAATATAGACAATTAAATAAACATCTATTTTGCACAAAATACTGTTTGGGGGCTCTCCCCAGTCCCCGTTTTATCTTGTTTGAGAAACTATATTTCATTTCAATGCTTTCAAACTAACCACCACCACCACCAACATAGTGTCTTCCATACAATCAGTTTTTCTGGTTTTCTTTTTTTCCCCTCTGATCTAATACTGCACTATTTTCTTATTGTTTTGTCAGTTGTTCTACTAGGAGACCTTCTACATATTTTTGAGAACCTTTTTTTAATGCATAAACCCAAGGCTTTTTAATGTGTACTCAATGAACTGTTCTCTTATAATGACAAAAATCTATTTTTTAAACACACTGGTTTCCTTGAGCCACAGCAGTAGATAATAAAAAATACAGCATATACACTAAATATTCATTGTCCTTCTTTCCTTACAAACAGACAAGAGGAAAAAGTGGGAAATATTTAGCCATTCAACTCCAGTAGTGAGGCAAAGCTAACTGAGCTGTTAACCAGGTCAAGAGACTGAAAGCACTGTCTGGAAACTCAGAGTCCTTTTTCTCTTTCTGAGTTTGCAGCCACTTGACATGTGTGTGGGTTTGCTCTACTCTTACCATGCAAGGTTCACACTCTACCTATGAGGCCTTTAGAGCCATTTAATTACCTGTGAAAGGCATCCTTTTTTTCATGCTAATCTCTTGGGGATGTACCAGGCCCATCAATTTCAAGACATTATTCTTTACAGTTGCACATATTCCATATATTCCATATTTTCCATATGCATTAGTGGAAAAAACAAGGACAAATAGCGCAGAAGCCCTTCATGGAAAAAGATTTCCAGGCTTGCTAGGACATCCAGACTCCTAAAGATAGCTCAACAAAACTAACCTGTGTAAGAATTACAGAGTCTGCATCAAATATTGCAGCTGTTCTATAGCAGGCACCTGTGACCAGGTTGGACACTGACTTTATGAAATAAAGTCTGTGGTGATGCACACGTGTAGCTGTGAGTGAGCAGTCGGATTGCCAGCTAGAGAGACAAGTAGCCCTTAATGACTGCAGGAGAGCAGGAGCTTTTGCATTTCACCACTAGGAAGCAACACAGCACTTCATAAATCAGATGGGGACTTTGGCTGAAGAGAACATTGCTTATGAATCACCAGTGTCAGTGTCTGCTGTGCAAGCTCGTTTACAACATCTAAGCTAGGATGTTTTAATTTCCATTATGTGTCTAACAAAGCAGTTGTGAATTATCACGCGACCCTTCTTCTTTCACAATGACCTTGAAAATCAAAGTACATTGTCTTCTGTGTATTTTCTTGGGGGGGTTGGGG
>NW_005054325.1:350240-356263 GCF_000277835.1 Geospiza fortis | reverse complement strand
AAAAAAAAAAAAAAAAAAGTATTTCTAAGATGATGAAGACAGTTCGCTTTCAAAATTCTGGCAGAGGGAGCTGATGCTCTTAGATTTAACAGTTGTACATGCCAGCAGAGAGTCTCTGCCCAAATGTGGAAAAACAGACACTGGCATAGTCTGGCACACTGACCTGAATATAAATTCTCATCCCATATAAAGAGATTGAATGGGAAGCAAGGATAGGGAACACTTAGTCAGCAGCTCCTGCAGTTGCCCCTGCTGTCTTTGCCAGACCGTCTTCACTACAAGGGTCTGTCATAGAACAGGGGCATAAGAAGGACAGGGACAGGTGGGATTTGTGAGTTACAATTTGCTCAATGAAAATTAGAAACCTTTAGCCAGAAATGCGCCTTTGCTCCTCACACCTGAATGACCTGAACACTGCCTTCTCCCTGTGTTTCCCATGAGTATCGTGCCTTCCTGCTTCTCCTCTGGCACTGAATGACCCAGAAAGCTCTCTCTCATCGGAAAATCCTGCTCCTGGCAATCATGTACATAGTCAGTGCCTGTGTAAGAAGACAGATGCCATGCTCCCTGCCCACACCACTGTCAGGACATCTGTTTTATCACAGCAGTAAAAGTCTGTAAGTTCAGTGAGCCTTCAGGCCAACTTTGTAGGCTGTGTGCGGTTTGGTCTTGCAAGAAGACTCTACCCAAGAGCACCCAAGGACAAGCATTATCTCCAGTATGGCTGGAAAGGGTGCCTGCAGGGAGTTTTTGAGTGGAACATGAAAGAAACAAAGTGCTGATAGATATTTTTGTAGCTTCTACGGTCTATCATGGTCTCTGTGTTATAGAGGCTGATACATTTATAACACAGCATCAGACCTTTAGGCACAGCATTATAAAACCTTGCTTACACAGCTAAACTGAGAGTAGAAAATCACCTCATTCCAGTTCAGACTAGGTGAGAACAGAAAAAGATAAATATTGCTGCAATAATTGAGGTTATGTTTTGGACTTCTTGTTTTGGTCTTTGTTGTTTTGGGGTTTTGTTATTGTTGTTTTTTATTTTTAAAGATTAAGGGGCTATAAACCCCTTAGGTAATGAAAAATAGAGGATTTTTTATGCATCCTTGACTCTTCCACAGCACTTTGAGACCTGGTGGACAGTGTGTCTCTCTCAGATGACTAAGCTATCCATTCTTTTAAGCTAAGCAACAGAAGTCAATATTCTGTTACTAATGTTTCATTTTCAAGTCCCTAGGAGGACTTCTATTGTCTTCCAGAAGCATCCCTTTCATAAATGTTCTTAAATTTATGCACCTGATATTTACGATTTCTTTTTATCCTTCTAAATGTATTCTCATGTATTCTTTACACTATTGGATTTAGTAGCTAATAGATTTGATTTATAAAAAGCCAGGATTCAGAGAAGATTGTGAGGTAGATGATATGGGAACAGTAAATGCTAGAAGTGTCTTGTGTTGAACACTAACATTTCTGACAGCTAAATGCTTTTATAGCATGAATGCACCAGTAAAAATGTAGAAATAAAATCTAGCCAACATAGTCCTTCTTTTTCCGCCTTCCTATTTCCCAAGAATTTCATTTCCCAAGAGCTGTGTTACAGTACTTTTATATCTTAGTATAAATCACATATGCTTTTATTATGCTCCTAGTTTTTTGCTTTTCCCCAGTGAACACACTGAATTTTTAAAAAAAGTTGATTGATTTTAAACAAGATGTCATAAAAATGTCATCTCTAGTCAAAAAGCTCTAGGCTGAAATCCTGGCTAAAGTCCTAAGTGAAAGACCTTCTGGTTTTACAATGATTACTTGATATAAATTCCTAGAATTTTGTGTTATGATTGGATTCTGTTGCTAGGAAAGGGTAAGCACTCACTAAAGCTTTTCCAGCATTTAAGGCCTCTTATGCAAATATGTTGTTTTTTCAAACAGTCCCTCTCTAAGTGGAGGCACAAGTATGTTTCCCACCCTTCCTCTGTTCCTGATTCATGAGGTTTGTAAGGATTTAATGGCCATCAGGCATTTGTGTCTTTGTCAAATTTGGTGCATAGAAGTTCAGGCTCAAAGCACACTCAGAAATCATTGCACAGACACGTGGTGCAATAATATGTGCATTATTTCCTAGTGAAACCAAGTTAAACTCAAAGCATCACTGTAATACCTGCCTACAGATATCCTTTTAAACGCAAATATAATGGGTTCTTTCTTTCAGCTCAGTGGAGTAACTACTTTGCTCCTTACAAACCACAGATTTCCCACTAGGGACCTCACACATGGTCCCATGCAACAGTAAACTAAGCAAGTCTGGTTTCAGCTACCTGACTTCATAAAAAAATATTTTGTCAAGTATCTTTTAGAGGAATTGCTATCTTTATTAAGAAGAACATAGAAGTTTCCTTTAGAAGACAAATGAAGTAAAAAATGAGATGCTGGATATAGGTATTTTACCCCCTTCATATGGATGAAGAATGCAGTGCAGTGACTTTACTTTCACACGGCTTCAAATGTGCACAGTCTCATACATTACACTATCCATGTTTTTGGGACTTTTTCACAACCAGAAACTCTGGAAGTTCAGATAAAATCCTCAGATAAAGACCTACTACTCACTGCTGTATTTTCAAATACTTCAAAAAGTGTCAATCAGTTCTACAAACAAGATTCATAATTTTTTTTTATTTTCACTGACATACTACCATGGAACACCAATAAACTGCTAACTTTTTTCCAAAAAAGCATCATGAAGAAAGTGACCATGCTATGAAATGTGTTATTCTATGTAGATGATGACCAGGAGTCTTTCCTTATGGTGTAGCTGGATTTTCAGGCATGTGTTCCCCCTTTTCACTCCATCCTTGTCTGCCTATCATCACAAGACCCAAAATGCTGTCTCAACCAGTGGCTTGAGAAACTTGAGAGAGATGAAACAACCTTTCACCCTGATTCAAAGCTGCATTTCTCTTGTGTATTTCCATGGAAATATGGCAGGAACCATGTGGCAACATTGGAACAGCCCCATTGATAAGACCTTTTAGCAATGCAGTTCACTGTTTTAATCAGGATCAAGCATGTAAATAAGACCTTTTATGTACACATGTGTGCATCAAATCTTGAGTTATCTAGCTATGACATCATTGATCACTGCCTGATGACTAAATCAGAGACCAGATTGCCAGACCACAATTAACCATAAGAACACTGACTCAAAGGGAAGTAGAAGATAATACATTTTCCAGCTTGGTAACAATAATTTTAACAGGTCTACTATCATGCAGAATTGTTGAACTAATTTTGATGTTACTAATTACTGAACTAATTCCGTGTGCAGCTTATTGCCTTCATGAGCAGTTCTCCACTGCTTGTATACAATGTGAATTAATCAATATCTTCTGTCTAGAATAACTGAAACTTCTGTTATATTTTATTCAGGATTTAAAGCTGTATGAACAAAGCGGGAAAATGAATATTTTTTTTTAATTACACAGAGAATATATTATGTTTTACATATGCATGGCCAAAAATAATTTCATTTCCTCCAGAGTGTTTAGAGAATAGATGAAGTCTTAGTCTTGGTAAATACTATATTTTTAGTTCACTCAAATGTTATTTGAGACGAGAACTGAAAATAGAGAAAGAGATAAAAGTAGCATACATCAGTAATTAGTTCTTGATACTTGATATACTGTTGAAAGTCTTTCCCAGAGAAGTCTCAAGTGCATGCTGTTCCTAACTTGGAAAATATAGCTGATTTACATCTGATCCAATATTTATAAATCCATTTAAAATGTGTTGGCATATTGGCCTTCTGCTTTTAAAAAGTTGGTTGGCACAAAATGTTATTCTTTTGGCTTAAATTTCAAAGGTTACTTTCTCAAGGCCATTAGTGTTGTGATAAGAATAAGAAAGAGTGATGTTCTCAGAATTATTGTGTTTTTCTTAATGCTCGTTTGAACCGAAGATTCAGAAAGTCAAAAAAAGAAACTCACATAATAAACAACAAAGCACAATGCTATTGGCATTTTTTGCCTTTGATTATATGCTTTGCTCTCTACTTTCACTGTCTGAGCCCTCATTTGTATTTTAAGACTCTGGTTTCACCAATTTCACTCATGATAAGCACAGCTGTGTGTTAGTAATAGGACAACTATGTTGCGTAAAATTTTAATTAGGTCTGAATTAAAGCATGCCTTTTGATGGGTCAGACTCCAACAGAAGTCTCCAGGTACTGGAAATTACAGCATCATGCAGCCTAAAGGCTGTGTTTTCCATGTTCTGAGCAGTAAGGTCTCCAGACCTTTCGGTTGTCTGCTCTCACCTCCTTTTTCTTCCACCATCAGCCGGAATCACATTCCTCCTCCAGCATTCCCTATATAGTCAAATACCACCTCATCTGTGTTCTTTGTTTAGCAGCTTCTTGGCAAAACCACTGGACAAAGACATGCCATCCCAACGTGCTGAGCTGCAGTTTCAGGAGGCATTTTTCCAACTGCAAGCTTTATGACAAATCTTAGAGGCAGTGCTGTCGCCCTTTTCCCTGAGAGCGTACCACAGCTTAATCTTGTTCTCTGGCACATGCAGCACATACTGCCAGACCTGTGAGCAGCAATGAGCTTGTAGGAGCCAACAGGCACCAAAGTCTTCACTCTCTTCTGAGTCTGTCAACATTCTTGTCAACAAAAAAGTCACAGTAACCCTCCAAACCTCCCCTCCCTGTGTCCCATTCCCTACTTACATTTGCAGACCTATCAAGAAAATTTAAGATGAACAGGATCTAACTATCCTCCCCCTTATCAGTCTTTGAAAAGAATATTAATCTTATATGGTTTATTCTTTTTGTTTTTTGCCAACTAGTCTAGTCATTGAATAGTAACACCAACGTATCCTTTTTTAGGTATGTGGCAATTAACATGACTGCTCTGGAATCATAGAGATAACCTGTCCACAGGTCACAAATGCTGCCAACAAAAACCTCAATATATTCAGGTTCATTCCCTGGAAGCTGAACATTAGGGCTTCAGTTTACATTCAGGGAGCTTTGACCTTCTCTGTACATGCTACTCTGTGCACAAAATTCAGCAGGGATAAAAAGTATTCAAAGACCAGCAGAATCATGCTGTAGTAGGTTACACCGGAAACAGTTATGAAAATTGAGGAAAAGACATTGCTGTTAAATAGCTTTTTTGATTCTCAGGAGCTCTGTACATACAGCCAAAAAAAGAAGTGTAAGTAATTTTCACATGGGATGAATCATGGTAGTTCTGCTGCTTTTAGTACAGCAATTATAATTTGTACATAATACAGCAGCCACTCTCAATACCCAGATTGAGACTGCAAGTGTGGAAACACATGGTTGATGGCAAACCCAAACTTGTAGGCATCAGTTATGTCATCACTTTCGTATTTAATCATCACTCTCTTGTTAAAATGCTAAGTATGTTCCATAGAAACACAAATTACAATTTGGCATGATCACAGCAGCTGAATGCAGGGGGTATAAACAGAACATTGAAATTTGCAATGTAGAGATTGAAAGATCAATCCTCAAGAAATTTTCCATGTGGATTAGCTTCCTTGTGAGCCAGGTCACTTCCCAGTGGTCTGTCTGGCAGCTGCATTGCTTGCTTTGGAGCAACACCAGGGAACTAGCTGATACAGCCTGTGAGGTCATATGTAGGGGCTTTTCTGTTATTTTGAAGTAAGGAAAAGAATCACAAAATTATTTTGGCTTATAGAATGCAAATACAGGACTTCAGACTCAATGGGGCAAGAGGTTTATCTTGGATCTAACAGGATGTCTCTTTCTGCAGCTGAAATTTTGTGGTTCCGTTACATGACAACATAGCCAAAGTCACACAGATATTAATGTATTTGGCTACACTCTCATATCTGGAATCTGAACATCTGCAGTGGCCTGAAGTAACCTAGTGAATTCTGGTAGGCCAGAAAATAAAGACAGGTTTTAAAAACCCCTTAGTAGATATCTAGAACTGTGTCCCAGCAGAGGTTCTGTGCCAGACTGA
>NW_005054325.1:335060-350202 GCF_000277835.1 Geospiza fortis | reverse complement strand
AAAAACAGTGTTCAAAAGAAATACCAGAAATACTGCCAGTATCTTTATTACATGCATCTTACTTGGCAATTTTTGCTGCTTAATAGTAACTGCTATTAATTACAAAAAGTAATATCTACTTAGAAACACAGTTAATGGCAGATCTGCTAGTAACAAACAATCTACTTATGAAGTTGTGCTGTATTTGAATGACAACATGATACGTGTAGATATAAAAGAATGGATGTTTTCACCATTGCCCTTCCTTTTATGACTTGTCCTTTTCTTCATAAACACTTTTGGAGAAAGTGGTACCCTCATCCACTGGTTTGATCACAGTGTCAAAGACTTCAGGATGTAGCAAAGAACTCCTTGTAATCAAAGGAGGAATGATCTGTAAAGAACGTGACAGAGCTTCTTTATATATATTCATATTTTTACACGCACTCACACATATGTTTTCCAGAGGAAATGTGGCTGGAGAAAAGAGAGCTTGGATCCTTTGAAGTCTCTTATGTTTGTAGCTATTAGAGGCAACTTTCTTTAAAAAGTGCCAATGATCTGACACACAGATCTGACTTATTATTATAGTCTTACTAATTTATATAAAAACATGAAGCGAGGATGGAAAGAGGATGGAGCCAAACTCTTTTCAGTGGTGCTCATGGATTGGAAAAGAGGTGATGGGCACAAACTGAAACACAGAAAACCCTGTGACATGAGGGAACCCCTTCTCACCCTGAGGATGACTAAGCACTGACACAGGTCATGCAGGGAATTTGTGGAATCTTCTTTCTTGAAGATATTACAAAATGTTCTGGACATGATGCTGGGCAACAGGTGAGCAGGGAGACTAGACCACATGACTTCCAGAGGTCCCCTTCAACCTATAAATGGACTACATTGATTTTCCCCAATTTTTTTTGTCCTTTACTTCCAATGTTTTTCATAGTGAAAAGACCCACTGATTGACTTCCCACTTCGAAGCGTCACTTCATTAACATAATTATTATGTTATTTAACATAATATGCCACTAAGGAGAAATTGTCTAAAAACCAAAGACTGAATAATCTTGCTGTGCAAACAGCCAGACTGCCCAGGCAGTTAACCATGATAGCAGGTGATGCACCAAAAGCCTACAAGCCTGAACTCTCCTGTTGATCAAAGCTGCTGAGGTACATGTGTGTACAGACATGTTTCTACATAAAAATACACTTTTATAAAAAATTAACTTATCAAGTTGTCACTATATAATGATAAAAAATTTCTTTCTGCAGCTACAAGAAACAAAACATGGAAGAGTGACAAATTAATTCAAATTATGCAACCACTCTGGAATTCCCATAAACATTAAAACAGTATGTGGTAGCAGATTTTTTTTTTTTAACAAGAGCTGCTCAGTCTAGTTTTGAAGCAGTTGGTGAAGTGTTTGGTAACAGCAGGGCCTTATGCTGCTTGATCCAGTTTTGCCTATGTGGCAGCTACAGATATTCCATACTGAAAATCAGATATCTATTGCTCATTCATTTCCACTGAGACAAGTCTGAAATGGTCCTTGTATTTGTACTTAGTCCAGTAGTGGAAGAGAATAAAAACAAAAGCCTAATTCTGTGGCATACTTCCTGTACTTAAATGCAACAAACATGAAGATGTGGAGCTCTTCAAGTAGGAATGGTTGTGGTTTTCTCTCCTGAAAAAAAACCCAAGCCAACCACAAATAGTGGGCACAAGGCAGAGAGATAACATGCTGAAAAGTGAAAAACAAAGCACATACCCCCCACAGAAAAAAAAACTGGGAAAAACCATGCTTCCTTTGAAAATTTATTTTACTGTTGGGTAATTAACAGCTAACAGGACTGAAGCATTTTCTTACTGCAATCACCAATAAAATTACCTGACTGTGCCATTTTTGAGTAAAAAGGAGACTTTGTTGAGGCCAAAGAAAATCCTTCAAGAGGGATTAGAAATACTTTGTGGACTGTGATTATTTTCATGCACCCATTTTGCATTTGCTTTACAACTTTTTTAATTAGCCTTTTTTAATTGATGAAATCAGTGCAACACAATTCTTATTACACAGAAATAATTATTTTAATGGATGCATTGATATAAATTATCTCATTGTAAAATAATACGTGAAGCCATGCCAAACATCTTTGGATTATAATTCTGGCATGGTTTAACCATACAATAAATTTAGATTCCAAGGTTTCTGCAATTGTATAAAAATATCCTCGTCTCCTAATGTTAAGGCAGAAATTTCCAGTTTAGCTTTGTAGAGTCTGCCTTTACAGTTTGCCAGGAATTGTTTGTCTCCTTGCTGGTACCATAAAGCCAATATGATGGGATTGAGTCTTGAGCTCAGTTAATGAGCTTAATGTTCAAATGTGTTTCAAATTAATGTTTAAATTTGGATATTCCTGGGTTGCCCAAGTCTGCAACCTACTTCTAGGTGAAATTATAACTCCTTCAGCTCTTTCAGAGGATTGGGTCTTCACTGCTGAAGTTATTCTACTTGGCTAACAGATTTTCAGTCTTTTCTTTCAATTTATTTTCTTTTGGAAACTGTGAAATATAACCAAATCCACAGGAGATTTTTATAGTGCATATATTACTCCATTATTATACTTCCCAGAGTTAATTCTCTTCAGTGAACTAAACATTCTCCACTACAGAAAAGTACAGTGCTTTACAGAACACATTTCCTTTCAACTTTTAACAATTTAGAGCCAGAGAAAGGTAAATTGAAATGACTATTGAATATTTGTCACATTTTTTTATTTAGTTTCCAAGAGGATCCCAAGCTGAAAGAGGAAGCAAGTTAACTGGATACCAAAACATAATCCTGCTTCGCTTTTTTATTCATGTCTTTATAATTTCATCATACATATTTATGGTAGCCATGCTCCTGACAACCAGTTTTAAAATTAATTTCTCTGTTTTCAGTTTGATGGTAAAAATGGATGGGAATTTATTCTTTAGCTTGTGAATCAGATTAACTTATGACAAACTGTGTTTTAGCTCAAAAAATGATGCCCAGCAAAGTATCATCTGGTAAACATATCATCTAAATGTTAAATGCCTCAATCAACCTCAGATCCAAATCATGATTGCAAGAAAATGAGACTTTTTTCAAAGCACACACTGCTTGACTGTTTTCTTTCTACAAAGTGCTCCAGTAGCTACCTTTCTCTTTCTAGAGTTTCCTACATTCCATAGGAATTTCTTCCATTCCTTACATTGATCAATGGAGTTACTGTTTGATTTACAGCAGTCTGGCTTCACAGTTTGTGAAAGATGTTTTTCTAGGTGCAGATCTGTTAAAAAAAGGAGCCACTGCCATGTTTTAAATATTTTTTTGTGAAGAGACACTTCATTTGTCCCCAGCATGCTAAGGGTGATAAGAGGCTGTGAGGAGCAAAACTATTTATTTTAGAATCACATTTAATAGCTCAGATTTTTAAGCACAGATTTTGCAAATTGTATTTAGAAGCAGTCAGAATTTTGTGCTTATTTAATATACTCTCCATGCACACATTTCACAACAAATTGTTTTCTAATGCCAGTGAAATAAGTAGATAATGTAGAAATATTTGATTACAGAATAAAAGTAACTTCTCTTGAAATAATTACATAATTTATGTATCTAAAATGTAAGTTCATTTTTCATTCCCATTTCTTAAATGCTGACACTGGAACTGCTTAAGATAATAAAACCAGATACTTCTTCCTTGGCCTTAGAGTACAAATCCAACTAACACAGGCTGGAATCCAGTGTTATATCAAGGTGGAATGGAGCAACACTGTACACAGGAGAGGATGACATTGCCAGTGCTGCTTTGCAGGATCACCTACCCAAGAAACATGATATTTTGCTTTCAATTGCCAGGCTATAGGGAGTGCCATGTATATTAACCCATTAGAAGGGTTAAAATACTGGTCTCCAAGTAGCCCTATCACATCTAGGAAGTTCAAGGCTAACCAGGCTAAGCCATAGCTGATTTGATCTAGTATTAATAATCATAATTTGAATGGAAAGTTGGAATAGATGATCTTCAGAGTTCCTTTCCTTCCAACCTACATTTCCATTATTTTGTTTTACAGGTAGAAAATAATCTTTTGTAGCTGCCATTACTCACTGATAGGTCACTGTGAATATTACTGGGATTTTCTCCACTATGAGAATGCTGAGATTATATTTCACAAACTTTAATGCACACACTTGAGCCTGCTCTATCAATTTGCTAAGGATGTAACAAGACTTTAGAAAAATCTTGGTGGAGCAGAAGAGTTGTAGACAGAATTTCTTTTGAAGAAACCTTCACAAAACTGTTATAGGGATGCATGTGGAGATGAGAAGGAGCTGCAAGCAACAAATGCTAGGAAGTGGGGTGAATAGGTATTGCAGTAAAGGAAACCTGGAAGATGTTGCAGTCTCCTGGAGTTCTGTGAAAATCCAGACATGGTAAATGCCAAGGCTACTAACACCTAAACATTCATATGGCTCTGCTTGCCAGGTATTTTCCCTCCTAATAATTAATATGAACACAATCCTGGAACATATAGAAGAGCAGCTTGCCAAGTTCTACTTCTATCAGTTTCAGAAGATACTGAATATTTTCAAGCCTCATCTCAAGTTATCAGTAGGCTGCAGGATGGCGTTTTTTAGACTGGTTCAGAACGGTACTTAGGGACGTACCTTTTGGGACATTACCCCACAGATGTGAGTACTTATGTTTCTAAAAGCAGAGACATACTCAAATACTCTCCTGAGCTGTGGCTGTGCCTGTCTTCTTATTAATGATCATCTCATTATTAGAAAAGTAATGTGAAAGTTCCAGAACAAGTCTTGGACAATCAAAACTCATGGTGTATTTAAAAGGCTGAGCATCTTTGTGCTTTTAAAAAGATGAAAAACTTCTCCTTTGTTGTCTGGTGATATCCTCACTGTTCCTGACAACACAGTTTTGTATTTTCTGGTTAAATTTATGTTAAGTTCACATCTCACGAAGCTTCTCATAGCTACAGCAAAATAATCCTATCCAATAGCATTACTGTGAAAAGTTAACAGACATCCTACTGATAGGCAGCAGGAACTCCCTCAAAAGTAAAGCTAAGGGCTAAAAGATTTTTTATTTTAAATGGAAAGAAAAAGCACCTTTGTGTGAAGAGTTACTGAAATAGTTACCTGTCTTAGACACAGACAGGTTGTCCAGCTCTGTGATACTGGCTAATAGTGAATCTAGTTGTTACTCTGCTTCTTACAGAACTGATTTATCCTTGTGTAATTCTTTAATCTGACTGCAACCAGTAGGAAATCAGACTTTTATTTCACCACTCATCCTACACACTGTGGAATAGATCATATAATGGAAAATATTTTCCATGCTGCAGGGAGGGTTTTTTTATAATTAACATGCTCGATATGGCTGTATATACTAACAGCACTCTAAGTGATGTAGTCCAGAACATTTTGCAGAAGCAAATCATGACAGACTTTAATAGCATTTGTTAGCTTTCCTTTCACAAATATTATTATTTTAGAAGGACTGTGGAGTAAAATTTTTCTGTTATCTTGTTGACAGTTTATCAAGCAACTCATCAACATTAGATTTACTACATGATATGGGATTTTTGCTGGTATACAAGAGATAGACTTGGAGAAGTATGATCTCAAAAGCCTCAGAATAGATAACCCTCTGTCACCTGTAATAGATAAAATAAAGATGAGCAGATGACCAAGCAAATACTTTTAAAGAAAACTATAAATGTTTTAATCCTTGAAACAGCATTAAAGAAAGCACATAGAGAATGTGGAGGAAGAAAATTATACAAATGAGGCAAACCTTACAGAAATAAATACATGCCCTTAAACTAGTAACTCCAGAAATCCTTCAGAATCTTACTGAAAACATTGCAAAGTATTTTTCCAAACAAGTCTTGATGTTACAATACTCTGACTACTTTTGCACTTTAAGCATATGTTGTCATTTTTGAAAAGCCAGCAGTGAGCCTAGCAAATGTATAGCAAAACTACTTGGCAAGAATTTACCTTCTTGAGATAAACCAAACTGCATGTCAGCACCCATCCCTGAGCTACTAGGATTTACTATGGAACTTAGCATATGGCAAGGGAGAGACAGGGGCTCTATGAAATGTCTCAGTGTCTGACTGTGGTATGATTTTTTTAAAATTTATTTTTATACAGTTCAGAGGCAGAATATCATAGAATCATGGAATGGTTTTGTCTGGAAGGAACCTTAAAGATCATGTAGTTCCAAACCTCCTGCTGTGGACAGGGGCACCTTCCACTAGACCAGGCTGCTCAAAGCCCAATCCAACCTGGCCTTGAACACTTCCAGGGATGGGGCATCCAAGGTTTCTCTGGGCAACCTGTGCCAGTGCTTCACCACCACCAGAGAGCAGAATTTCTTCCTGATATATAATCTAAACCTACCCTCTTTTAGCTTAAAGCCATTCACCATGTCCCAAAATGAAATGCATTTGTAAAAAGTCACTCTTCAGCTCTCTTTGAAGCCTCCTCAAGGTAGTGGAAGGTGCCATAAAAGCTTCTCTGTTCCCCAGGCTGAACAGCCCCAATTCTCCATCAGTCCTCATAGGAGAAGTGCTCCATCCCTCTGATCACCTTCATGGCCCTCTTCAGGGCACACTCAAGAAGTTCTATGTCTTTCTCATACTCAATTGTTTTACTTTTGAGTATTCTGATTGACTGCAGACTGTGATGAAATGGTTGAAACACTGACAGTGGTATGCCTTTGATCCATGTATTTTCTGTCTACTTTTTCATCATCATAGGAATGTTTTGCCTTTGATTATCTGCTTTATTTATAACTTCTTTTAACAAAGACAGCAATAGCAACATCCAAACATCCTGTCCAGGCTTTCTGAATCAAGCTCTATTGCCATTATATTATTAAAGAAAAAAAGATATGTAATTTGCAGTATATTACATATTTATCTAATTTGAATGCAATTAAAATTGTTTGTACAACTTCTTACATAATGTAGAAAGACAAATCAGCTCTTAATTTTTCCAGTTATTTCACACTTCCCATATAAGTCAGCTAAGGGAGACAGACAATGACATCTTACAGACTTTTGGTCGTGGTTTGAGAGGAAGTAGGTTTTCTGGGATATGTTGTGGTCACAAATAGGTGTTCAGATTTTAATATTGGCACCTGGTATGGCCACTGGGGACATTGGATACATCTCTGAGAACACAGGGGTTAAAAGCAGAGCACTCCCGAGGGAAGCTCCTTTTGGGTTCTGGTGAGGAAAGAGTTCGGATCTGTCCCCCTCCAGCTGCTGGCCGGGCGGGGGAGGAGCAGCCATGCGGCCTGGTGAGGTAGGCTGGGGCTTGGACAGAGATGGGAGGTGAAGAGGTGCCCGAGGATGGAAGGGTGGGAGAAGTACCAGGAGGTATTGGGCAGCTCTAGGAGAAGAAGGGGGGGTGCATCGAGAAGGTGTCTGGCCACTTGTGGATGCTTTTAACCCTTTTTCGGAGAATGGAAACTTTAACATTAACCTTTCCTAGAAGAGAGATAGAGATGAAGTGGAAGAAGGAAATGTGCAAGTGTGAAGGTCTGGGCAAGTGAAAGATGCGGAAGAGTAGAGAAGAATCTTAGGTGGGAAGAGATGATGGAGTGGCTTAGCTGGACTCTTCTTGTTATAGCTATGGACAGAACCATGTTTCCTGTGACACACAGACTGCATCCAGGGGGAGGCAATGGCTCAGAACCAAGAGGGTTCAGTGTTGGTACCCCTCGGCCCCAGGGCGAGAAATTTGGGGGTGACAGGTGTCCCAAAGGTGAGACTGTGCTCTTTTTGGAACGAGACAAAGCATCCTTAAAAGGACAACCCTAGAAGCAGCTCTGGTCCATGTTCAGTGGTGAGAGCACTGGACATGGAGGGAAGAGGTCACGATGGCAGATGTACTCCGGGCGGTGCCATGAGTTACATGGAAACACACGAGGTTTCAATGGTGTTTTCAGGGGAAGCCTATGGCACAAGAAGGACTCCTCCCCTCTTGATGAACTGAGAATTGATTATCTAAAAGGTGGTGATAGACGGAGAATTGGTGATTTGGGGGATGGATTTATTGGAGTTTGGTGGGGGGGGAGGAAAACTTTTTGGGAGGTTTTCATTTTCCCTGTGTGTTTTCTTTTTACTTAGAGTTGTAGTTTAGTTAATAAAGTTTTCTTTATTTCTAAGTGCGAGCCTGCTTTGCTTATTCCTGGTCACATCTCATAGCAGACACCAGGGAGAAGGTATTTTCATGGGGGCACTGGCATTGTGCCAGCCTCAAACCATGACATTTTTATGCTTATTATTAATAAAACACAAATAATCACTTACTTGGCAAATTTCATGAGGTCATTTTACATTGCAGATTATAGAAATAGAAAAATTCAAGACTGGTCAAATAAAATTCCTCTCAAATATTTATAAAATTTTTCATTTAAGACAATTTTTCTCCTTTCTTCCTCAAGGTTCAAACTTTTATCAGAATTTCTGAAAACAAAATTTAGCAACAAATTCACAATCTCTCCACATAGATAGTTGAAAATGTTTTCTCTAATTTATATATTTTATGAAAATCCTTTTGATCTTAACAATATTCATAAGGTTCCCAGCCATTAAAAAAAATGTGGCCTCTGTTCAAAAATTTGTATGTGTTTGATGTAGCAGGGAATCCATATTCGCCCATGGAATTAATAGCAATTTTTATAAAGCACTCATAATTATGTTGGACAACACTAATCGTTGTGCAATGAAGCCATCTTCCAAAGTGTCTTGACACAAATTTTGTCAACACCATTCCAGTGTCTACTGAACTTTTCCAGCTCAAACACAGAGTGACTGAACCACTCATTAGTCATAGATTGCAACAGTTTGATCATATCACAGTCACTAATTGGCAAAGCTGGAAAGAAAATTGGCAGCATTCAGTAAATCCCATCTGCCCTTATTCTTTTCTCTGGCAGTTTATGTTTTCAAGGCAGTGCTGGGTCTCCATGATGCTACTTTGGCTTTATCACACAGTGTGCTGGTTTAGGATCCAAGCTTGCAGAAAACAGCAAAGATTTCAAGCCCTCTGGTTCCAGTTTTCCATTGCTTTTGTATTCATTTCAGCATGCAGCTGGCCTGAATTTTCATCTCCCACAGTAAATACCACATAGACTACTCCTGTTATTCAGGTCCATAGCTCTGATTTCTTTTCCCTAATTGTTCTGAGGAGGATTTTCATAATGAAGCAAGTTTTTTAAAAAGCCTACTGATTAAAGATTTTAGAAAACATGCGAGTGCCAATGAACTTCTGCCAAAACACAGTCATGCTTCATTAGATGGGTCTGGCCTGCTATGTAAAATCAAGCACAAAATTGTAACTGATTTTTTCAATTCACGTGGATATCTCAAGTTCAAGGCTTCAGGACAGTTCCATAATACAGAAATCTCTCTTTTGCGGCTGACACAGAGGTAGGAGTTGGACTCTCTGGAACCACAAATGAACTGGGAGGTGTTGGAACACATTTCCAAGGGTTAGTAAAATTTCATATCTTACAGAATAAGTGGGGGAAAATTGTTGAGAAAATGTCAATGTTTCACTTTACATTAAAAAGAAACACAAATTATTATTGCTATTGTAATTTTTAAGAGTATCAGAAATGCCTAAGAAAAGCAAATGTAGACTTTATCTAGAGCTCAATCTATAGAAAGAATACTCTGCACCTTAGTCTCACTTCTGCAGCCTTCCTGTAGTGAAACCCATAAGTGGGGAAAGCATAAACCTTTTTAAGGAAGGCAAAGGTACAAGTTAAAACCCCTTATTATGTTTAATCATAGCAGGTTTCCCTTGGCTTTGGCACAGTTTCAAATGTAGGCTATATCCAGCAGCAATTGGACCAAATTTGGACTACAGTGGAAGTGAAAGACGTAAATAAAATCCTTAGCACAGCCCCAGCAGGTGCCAGCTGTTTTTCTGCACAATGTGAGCCATACTCTGTCAGCAACAAAGAAGGCACCCTCTTACTACCTCACAAGACATCTGTTTGCTTCAGTCTTCAGTGGTGGCTGGTGCCCAAGGCAGAGCACAAGAAAATGAGTAATTATGGAATAGACTGTCCACTGGGAAAATTAATCCTTTAAATCTTGCAGAATCCTTACATCTTTTTACTGGTCAGCTTGTCCCTGGAGGAACAAGAGCTGTATTCTTCCCATGTTTTAAATGAAGTCCTTGTTTAAAAAAAAAAAAGGCCTTAAAAAAATTCATGCTGTTGCATGAATTTTAGCATCTAGTTTATCCAAATTAATGTTCATTTCGTTTAGTAGTAACCCAAGACCATCTGCTGCAATGAAAAATTTCTAGAAGTTGACAGATATCCAAAGGCAGTTTTCCCTCATTAATCTCTGTAGATCAACGGCTGCCCTCTGTGTCAGACTTGTGTATCTTCACTCAGGGTACATGGAGCACCTCCCCTCACAAATGTGCTGGTTTATGGCCAGGGGTCAGAGGCGTTACAGAAATGCTTAAGGAAATAAAACTACTTTCTCCATACAACACATTGCAATCAACTTTTCTGGAGAAGAGCTACATTCAACTACTGCAAAACTGCCTTCACTTGGCAGAAATTAAAGTCAATCAGGGGAAAAAGAAGCCAGTAACAATACTCAGTTCAGAAAGCAGAGGACAGCATGTTATGAAATGATCCAGACTTCAAAGTGTCAGTGTTCTACATACACAGAACTATATGTTTGAACAGTTGGCTGTAGCATGAAATGCTTTAATACAGAGAAAGAGCAAGCTGGAAGCAGTTACAAACAGCAATTTCTCTCTGAACAATGTGGCCATTCCCATATGCTCTTCCTAATGTACAGTTTAATAAATGACAGTTACAATGGATTTGGTCAGTACCCTTGGCACGAAAAAAAGACAGCATGAACACAGACAAAACTGATCTCTGAAATACGTCAGGTTTTGCAGTTGCCACAAGGCCACTGGGTTCTGTCAGACAGAGTAAAGAGAATTTCAAACCACCTTTATTTTTCTTGTCTGCCTAGAAAGGAGGTTCTCAAGGAACACACGCTACTGCATCTCTCAAATTTCTACTGTTGGCCATATTAAAACAACAGATGCAAGGCAGCAAAACTAAAACCAAATTATTGTTAATAAGAAGGCAACATGGTTTTCTCTGCACAAAATATCATGCATCTAAGGGTAAGCTATGGTACCCCAAAGTCATTATGAGCTGCACACAGGTCTCTCTAGGTTTTCTTGTTGGAAGTTATCATATTAGTTACCACATTAATTATTAATTTTAATCACTGAAATGGCATTGCAAATTCAGAAAATATCTAGTTCTCTGCTTTGGCAAATAGGTATATTTTTTTCTCAGTGTATAAGCAGAAATAGTCCTGTAAAAGTATGATGGAGCAGGGAATCCCAGGACCCAGAAAGATTTCATATCATCATCATCACATTCATCATCATCACCATCATCATCATCATCATCACCAGTGACAGAATAACTTCTGACTGTGTAAAAGAGGGCATTTTGTATAGTGACTTCTCTAAGCTTTTCAATCTTCAAATCATAAACTGCCTGTGCTACAGTGGGGCTTTGCCCTGAACCACAAACCCTCTCAAACCTTCCTCCATACCCAGGTGAGAGGTACAAGCAGTACAAAGTTCAAAATGCTTCAGGAATATCTTATAGGACCATCTGTTAGGGCTTATATTCAACCCTTCTGCCATTTCCATCTGACAAGAATTGCTGCTGGCACCATTGCTTCTCTGCAACAAAGGCACATGCTAGGCACAGATTAATAATAAGGCAACATCCTGAAGTGAAAGTCTGAATCAGAAGATCTTGCAGTGTAAGTACTGTTCTCTCTGAGACAATTTTAGACACCATCCAGTAAGTAATCACTTCAGCTGTAGTAAAAGCCAGGAGGACCTTTTTTATTCTGTGTCCAGACAGGAAACCAAGACAGTGCTCTCCACTATAATGTTAAAATCTGAAGATAAGTCAGTAACAAAGAGTTTCACCTCCAGAGCAGGTCAGAAACTTCATTGCTCTGTGACAGTGTAGGTTTTGTGCATTTAACATTCCCTGTAAAAACAGTTCGAAGAAGCCACAGCAGGGCTTTCCCTCACTCCTTCTTTTGGCAGTTTCCTTTAAACTGAGGATCTTGCCTTTGGTCTGTGCCTGTGTTATGTTGCAGCTGGCTAGTCCATGTCCAGCCAGCCATGAGTCCTGCTGACTCAGACCCAGGGCTTTACCCAAAAACTTGTATTCCTGGCTTGACTTTCTGGCCTCCTCATCACTTGGACTTGTGCAATGATACAGACTCTTGGCTGAACTTGGCTGCCATCAACAAACTACTCTGATAATTTTGCTTTCTTTCTGTGGAACCGTGTCCTTGCTGGTGAGGTCACTTGTTCAGAGGTTTGGCTTCCCGCTCCCTGACCACTGCAGAGCAGCCTGCCTTTGGTGCTCTCTGACAGTCTACACCTGCTATCAAGACAATGAAAACTACAGTAACATCTTCCCAAGTATATATTTAGAGCGTACATATATTCATGACACAGCTTCAAAATTAAGAAAAACTATGAATGAAAAAATATATTCATGTAATAGAGCGGCAAAACTTTCTTGTATCTAGAGAAACACGTAATGTGTAATCAGATTAATAAGAAGACACAAAGAATTTTTAATTGCAGTAATTAGTAGTCTTCAAAGACAAAATTCAGCCAACTAATTCTTTGTAAGGTGGCATGTCTGTAAAACTTTATATAATGAGAAATACACATAAGAATTGATTAGTGATTTATATCACAACTAATCCAGACCCAAGTCTCTTCCAGCAGAATGATTTCCAGTTAAAGAAGAACAGATGTATTTGTTTCTGAGTTAAAATGAGGAGAAAGCAATGACAGTATAGACAATGACAGTACAACTGAGCGAAGTTTTACTGCATTTTATGAATTTTGGCCTCTAAGGGAAGAAATATGTGTTTGCTTTCTTGATCTTGCAGCATACTCTTTTTTGTTTATTCAAGCCTTGACCCTACAGGGCTGAGATTAGCTTTTAAGAGCTAAATAAAGCACCAGTTTAAGCAAGGACACATTGTTGGTTTTAAGTTTAAAATATCCATTAATATTGCAGGTAGAAACCCTTCATAACGTTCAGTGATTACCCGAAACTAGAATGCTACTTTCTGTGACATGCATATAGCAGGAATAACACAGAATAAGAATAATAAATCCCAGCTTAGCTCACAGAGTCACTAATATTTTAGGACTCTGGCCCATTTAGGACAGTCTTCTGGGTCTGATATTTTTTTTAAATTTGAGGTAAGCCTATCAGATAGAATAGGATAGTTTAAATTACTAACTCCAGGTAACAAATTAGGTCCTTGAGTTAGACAGAGGGGAAATTCTCCTCCATACTCTTCTGTATTGCAAAAATCAAAATATATGTAAACAGGACATCAAACAAATGCAATTGGTCCTATGTACTATATTGGTCTTGCTAGTCATATAGTTAATATAACAGCTTTTCATTTTCTGTCCTGAGACACGTGTCCATGCTCACGTCTGTTTTGGTTTGAGAAGTATTTCTTGAAATCAGAGACTTTTTATACTGAGAGTTTATCTAGTGCATTAGTAGAAGGACAATAACTCAGGAGCAAATGCCATCACAGTCATGACAATAACAGGTTTGCTTGAGTTAATGCAGAGGTACAGTCTGCCTCTGTCCCAAACAGCTGAAGTTTGTGACTAAAGCACTGTGATGGGATCCTTCTGATACTGAGTGCAAACAGCTGCAGAGAAGGATGGACCACAGAGTTTGTGGACAGTGTAGCCTGCCTTACCACGAGTCCCTGAAAGGTCAGAGAGCAAGAAGGCACATAAATTTCAAAAATCTTTCATCTCTACTCTCTTGGAAAGGGAGGACAAGAGCATTGTTTAAAGAGCCTCATGATCAGCAGAACCATGAGGAAAGATGAGAAATCATAAGGTTACAGTAACATATTCCTGTGTTCTGCTCCAAGAGTATTTTCCCAAAAGCATTCTACAGAATTTCAAAACAAAACAAAATGAGAAACAGAAGTGGAAATTAAAAGGGAGGAGAAAGAGGAAAATGGAGAAATAAAAACAGAGAAAGGGGAAAAGGAAAGGGAAAAGAGAAAAGGGGAAAAGGGAAAAAGGAAAAGGCAAAAAATGGATAATGAAAAGGGTATATCCTTTGACCTATCTTAGGACAAGCATATAAAGTGGAAAAGGCTAATTTGATTCCATATGGTTGTTGGGTATAAGTATTAACAGCCTATCAGGTCTCTGATTATTCTAACAAGGCTCACAAACAGCAAGGGATTAAGACAGCCAAGCACAATCCAGGTCTTTTAGTATTAACTATATTCACTTTCTTCATCTTTGACTGCCCTTTTCTGCAATCACATCACTGAGAATGAGGCTCAGAAATAAATTAATTATGCAAAACCCAATTTTAAGTTCCCTTTTAAAAAATCCCAGGTAAAAATAGTTGTCAAGAGCCCTGCAAAAGTCATCTAATCCAGTGTGCTGCTTAATGCAGGGCTATCCTGAAGAATAATGTTGTCAAGAGCTCTATCTAGTCAAGTTTAGAATGCTTGTAAGAATGGAGATTCCACAAACCCTCTCACCAACTTCTTCCAGGACTTAACTGCTGCCACAGTGAAGATTTTTTTTCCCTACTTGTTCAATCAAAATTTCCTTTGTTGCATCTTTTGGCTTCTACTTATTCTTTTGCTCTGTTTTATTCTCTAAAAAGAGGTTGCCTCTGTTGTTTCTACCACCATTCAAACAGAGATGATGAGGACCATGTCATCACCTTGCCCAAGAGTGGAAACTTCTTGAGGTACAGGGTAGCTGAAGTTGTTAAGAAAGACACCTAGGATCTACAAGTCAACAATAATAGAATATTGAATAGGAGCAGCTGACAAAATGGTGATACACCAATGAAGTGAGAGAGAGAAAGCCTGTCAGAAAAATGTGCTGTACACTGCAGGCTATTCTAGCTGCTTAACAAAAAAGCTTCATCTTCAGATGAATAATGCCTTAAGTTTCTAAACTTCAGCAAGACAGGCTCCTTTTGGGAA
>NW_005054325.1:317427-335032 GCF_000277835.1 Geospiza fortis | reverse complement strand
TGAGATGTATTTTAAGTAAACTGGCAGTTGAGAACTCTTTGTTTCATGTCCATTACAGAGGTAGAGAACCATCTGAAGCCTGTCAAACTGATCCACTTCCGCTTCAGGACAGATAAAGTGTTATGACCAAGTTCCTCTCCGATCCTTGTGCAGATGCAAGAGGATGAGGAGACAAGTGCTGAGTGTCTCCCTGCCTCTTCTGATTTCAAAATGCAAAGTTTGCTCCTTCTACATACTGTGAATCAAAAATGGAAAGGCTGAAAGAAGTTGGAGGCACACAGTTGTCACAGCCTCCTCAGTGAGGAAATTAATACCACTTGTCAACCACTTTGATGATGGTGTCATTCTAACAGACTGTTCCACATGAATTTTCCTTCATGATTTCAGTCTGCACTGCTTGTGTTACACTGATGTAGGTTTAGAAATTCATCCATGAAGAAAACACAGCAGAGCTAAGTATTCAGACACAGGAAAACCTTTTGTTCATATCAGATAAACATATCACACACAGATAACAGGGATAGTTAATATTTCCAAAATACTTCAATGTATGGCTACGGTACTGTAATTACACACAGAACAGAGGACAAGACAAGGTATTCATGTAGATAGTCTTGCTTTCCCCATAGTTGTTTCAGGCATTTGTACCAGATCATGTATTTACTATTATTTGGCTGACTGTATAGGAGCTAAATGAGACAGTAGCTTCTTTTGAATGCTCTTAATGGAAATTCTGCAACGTGTCTGGAAACAATATGTCTTGGAATAGGACACTTAAAATATGAGTAGCTTCAGTGTATCAGAGGGCTTGTAAGAAAGTATTCATTTAACATTCATACTATAAATACTTGGGAGTCTGTGTTAGCTCCTAGTTGGAGCAGCAGTTTTAACCCCACTTCCTTTTTTAAATGAAACCTTCTTTGTTGAACAAATCAAAGCTCATGTGGGCAAAGCAGTAACAGAGTTGCCACAATTCCATCCTGTCTTTTGGAATTCTGTAAGAGAAGTATAAAAAAGGAGCTACAATACTCAGATCACTTTTTCCACTGAGAAAGCATTCTTGAAATTTTATTAATGTTTACACTTACACTAAACATCACTCCTACTCCCCAACTCATCATATCTCTGGACTAGGATGTTGCCATGTGGTACTCATTTCTCAGATCTGCATCTTGTGATAGATTTAAGTCTCACTTTAAGTGCATCAGAAAAAAAGCATCCACCCCCCAAACCCCCTGAAAACCCAACATACAAAAAACCAAACAAAAATAGATGTAGAATCAAAGCCTTGATTATAATATAAGGCCACCTTAAGCAGTACTTTGAGTTCAGTCAAGTATTGTTTGGTAAAAACAAACAGAACTATACACGAATATGACATACTTTATAGAACACTGAAAACTAAAACTCTTTTAGGTTAGTGTTTTTACATTAATACCATTTCACTACAATAACTAATAGATTATTTTGATCAAGATCTAGATTTTTTCAGCTGAGACAACTTTCAAAACTAGTATGTGTTTTATACCTTTCCTGTAATTGCATGTGAAAGAAACTAAAGACAGAAACTAAAAAAAAATCAAACCATGTGGGTTAAACCACATTTATGGCTAGCTTGAACAGGATGAAATGTTTGCTTGTTTTTTACTGTGAAAAGCATGAAAGGGTTCGAGTCATGTATACCCACACCCACAAGCACCACAAAGTGGCAGCATTACTGTGGAGCATTCATTACAGATGAGTGGTTCCGCCTTACCAAGTCAAGAGCTGTGCTGGCTTGGCAGAGTGTTGAAACAGATGGAACTGGAACAGCCTTTGGAAAGTTGAAGGCTAAGAAAAGCTAAGACTTTGGCCCTCTGAGAATAAAAAAGCATCACATTCACAGAAGTGATGCAGTGTATTAAGTTGGTCCATAGCTAACCAAAGCAGGATGGCAGAAGTAAAAATCCTTACTGTGGGGAGACACTGCTCCCTCACAACTCCCTCTGTGAGGTAGCCAAAGCACTGGCAAGAAGGATTCCTGATCAATGGATATTTTGGTGTTAAGAATTCCAAAAATGAGAGGATTCCTAGAAAAGCCTTAGCTTTTGCATAATTTTCCCATAGTTTGCTTTGTAGACCACTATGTACATATTAATGCCTACCAGCACATTTGTTTTAATTATCCACAACAACTTTTTTACACCTGAAGATTTACCTTCTCATGCAACATAACAGTGCTGAGACAGACATTTTCTGTGGGACAGAAAGAAACACAGGGACAAGCATCGACAACTCTAAATTCATATATTTCAAGAAATGTTGTACCTGCAGTGTGTGTTTGACAGCTGTTAGTTATCAAATTAAGACATCAAAAATACAATGATACAGTGAATACGCATAATGGTGGGAAAAAAAGATACATAGATACAAGATCTGATCTTGATACATACTGTCATCTGGTTCCATTTCTTTGGTACGGTCAAAGAGGAGAAAATAATAAATTTAGAAAAGCTCTCTTCCAACCCCAAACAGATCCACTCTTTCTAGTTGCCTGTTTTTTCCCATGGGATGGCTCACAGCTTGAGTGTTGTGGTTCAAATTCATTCTATTGATTCCTTGTTAAGTGGTTCATTCTGTTGTACCCCCATGTTCTCCCCAAGTTGGTTTACCCCTGGTTTTACCCTCCCTCAAAGCTGTCCCTCATGCCATTCCCCACCCCTTGTTCCAGCTCTTTCCCCCCCACCCCTTTTTGTCCCCTAACCCTCCCAGCCACTTAAACCTCGGGCCAATTCCTGTCTGCAACAAACCTTTGGTCCTGGAAGCCCCATTGGTCCATGTGAGCCATCCTCTCCACCCTCCTACCCCAGTTGGCCCGACACGTGATGTAATCCCCTCATTCCTCACCTGAGGATTCCCTATTGGTTAGCTGTTTGTATCCACCTCCTGACTTGCGTCTGAACAAAACCACTTGCACAGGAGTGCCCGGGCCTGTTTGCTGCTGATGGCTTTATTTGGGATGAGCCCTTTCTTGTGGACTCTCAAGATCGAGAACCTCCTCCTTTCTCCTCTGCCTGGTCCCTTGGCTTGTGTCTGGCATCTTAGAGCAAGTGGTTCTAAAGGTTCTGCCTCTGGTAAATCCCCATACCGAGGCAGTTCCCCACTCCTGGCATTGAGCTGGAGTTCTAAGAGCCAGCCTGGGCTCCGAGAGACACGGCACTGAAGTTGTAACATTTTTGAAGGGATCGCTCTTGATTTCAAGACCGGGTTCTACCTGAGCTGCTCAGGGTTCAGCCTATCACATAATCCACGTTGTGAATGAAGATGTTAAGGAGTGTTGGGCTCAGAATGCACCACAGAGCAGTACACTGATGGAGAGGTAACTGGCACCCATTAACTGCACTTCATACCACTGGTTACACCCCTTCAAGCACATGTAGGTCAGGCTGTTGTCAACTGCTCACTCATCTCATCCTTCCTTAAAGAGTTTATTTGCATAGAAGTTACAGGAGACAGTGCTGAAAGTCTTACTCAAGACCACAAATATCAGCTGTCTTTTCCTCACACACTGAGCTGGTCATTTCATTACTTAAGGCTATGAGATTCCCAGGCAAGATTTTCCCTTTCCCACTTTTGTGCTGACTATTCCTAATCACCTTGTTCTTACTAAAATGTCTTCCACAATTGTGTGCTCCCACACCTTCCCAGGAATGGAGGTCAGCTGTTCAGCCTGCAGATCCCCAGGTCCTGCTCCTTGCTCTTGAAAACAGGAGTGACACTGGATTTTTTCCATTCATAGGATCTTCTGATCACTGCAATCTTTCAACGATTGTATTTCAAAGTTCTATCACAGTGATATCAGCCAGTTTGATGAGCCCTCATGGATGTGTCTCAAGAAGTGCTGTAAACTTGCAGATACCCAACTGATTTCAATGTCCCTTCTCTCAGTCTGCCTCAATGGAGGACTTGAATTCATGCCTTCAGACTTTCCCAGTGGGCTCAGGGGCTTGGTTTCCTGGGGGGAAATCTTAGTAGTAAAAAAGTGAGGCAAGGAAGGCATTGAGTACCTGGGTTGTTTCCATGCCCCATCACCAGATTTGTTGCCCCATTTAATTTTGCAGCAGATCCACATTTTCTCCTTTTCCTGACCTCATTCCCATGCTCTCAGACAGTGTCTATATTTTTCCCTTGCTACCTGACACTGTTTCCAACTTTCATGTGTTTAATTTTGCTGTTTGAGTGTACTTACATGAAATATCACCAGAGATGAATCAGAGCTTGGATGTCACACAGGTTTATGTTCTGAAACTGTTTTTCAGCAAACTCCAGTTACAGGCTATTCAAAATATCCCCAGCTTATAGGAAATTTTGAAGCATGTCTTGGAGCACTATTCTTTTCCCTCAAGAGTCATCAA
Organism: Geospiza fortis; assembly: GCF_000277835.1. Lineage (NCBI taxonomy): Eukaryota > Metazoa > Chordata > Aves > Passeriformes > Thraupidae > Geospiza > Geospiza fortis. The sequence goes on along the minus strand of NW_005054325.1, from coordinate 330,638 downwards.
CTTACTCTTTAGCAGGCAGCACAAAATTTAAAGTTATTTCTAGGTGGGTTCTGTTCTCCTTGAGCTAGGTTATGTGTGTCATTTGTAAGAAGGGCAATGATTATAAAATGCAATGAGTAATGATAGATACTATAATGCCCTCTTGGTCACCAACCACCAAAAAAGTACAGGGAAAACCAAAAGCTATATTCAGCTTTCCAAAGAAGCAGAGCCAGACATCATGACTATGTATGGAACTCTCATTTCACAGTTCAGAGGAAGATATGTCACAAATAGGACTGGAAGTTAATGCTACCTGAGCAGTTATAAGTTACTGCAGTAACTCTTCACAGCAAGAAGTGGATTCAGTAGCAGAGAAGAGGTAGACCCAGTGTCATAAGATCCAAGAGGTTCCCAAATAAAGAATGAACTGGCTGAAGCACTTGTTAATATTTTGTCTTCTGTACTAAAGGTGAAGTGAAAGACCATGAGTGATGGGGCAGTTCATATTCAAATCTCATTGCTGAATCACTGTTACCAGATTTAGGCTTCCAGCAATTGAATGTTTGGAATAAAACACACATGAGTGCCTCCAGAAAACCCTGGTTCTTCTCAGAACCATTCAGGAAAACTTGGTACAGACTCCAGTTCTTCTCAGACTGGGCTGTAAGGCAGCTACAAATCATTTAAAACACTCCAGTTCTTTTTTCAGGATACATTAATCTCTGCCAGTTGCTTTTTCCAAGGTTTTCTGACCAGAAAGTATCCTGAATAATACATCTGTCATTTCACGCTGCTCATATGCAAATACATTAAAACTGAGGTTTGCTCATTTTACTCATTCTTTGGGAGAATTCTACCTGTATTTGACTCTCTGCAACCTTTATGAAATTTTAGGTTTGGGAGCAGGAGCTGCTAGAGATGGGAAGGTTTCATGAAGAGAATTAACCAGAGTCTAAATTGCTGTTTGATTTTGTTGTTTTATGAACCTGCTGTAATCGTGTGAGTTGGCCAAATGGCAAAAGATTGTTTGAGGACTTAAATTAATGATGATAAATAGACATACTCTCTTAAATAGTTACCATTAATGACAGCCTAAATAAAGCAATCAGAATTCACTGAACTGTAAAATTTACTGTCTTTCTAGACAAGGCTCTCTTGCATAAATTGGCAGAGGTACTGCATGAATTTGGTCAAATGTGAGACACCACTACAAGAAAAACCAAACTGATCCATGGCTAACACAGCAAAGGGAAGAGGAGGAAATCACAACCAAGGGACAGACATCCTCCAAAACAAGCATTTGATCTCATAATTAACATGTTCTTTGGAATAAGAAATATGTTCTTTGGAACCCTTTGAATATACCAAACATAATACAGTCAAATCTTTCCTCCTGATTCTCATTTATTGAAATGATGCTTCAAATCTAAATGCAAGTGGTAAATGCAAGCACAAATGTGATTTTGAGTTGAATTCAAGATCATGGAAACAACTGCTTACTCCAGACTTCTAGTGTGCCCAAGGACACCTTCAGAGAGGAAATGAAGACTGTCATTATAACACTATATCCACCCCAGCTGGTATCCTCTTCTGAGGCCTCAAAAAAAAAAGCTAAAAAATGTCTTCTGTTGCCTGGTAGAGTTGCTTAGGAAGCATGTCGTTTATAGTCCAAGAGAATTAACATGTAGAGAGCGTTACATAGAAAAAGAATCCATTTAGAAAAGTGACAGAATGGAACAAATTTTCTAAATCAGGTTCGTTCTACTGGTGTTATCAATCTCTTCAGCTACTGAAAGAGATGACCCCAACTGAAACAAAGTGATTTTCTATTGTAAATTACTGTGTTTTGCATGGAAAGGCTTTTTATCAACTATGAAATCAGGCTCAGCTCCACATTGAAAACATGCACAACAGCTGGTAACAGCTTGAAGACGTGCCTGAGGGATCACAGTGGCTCATTCAATTTAGACTCAATTGCAGTTTGATGATGTCCAAATGCTCATTCTGGTACAAGAGAATTGCAATGCCATCTGAGTTCTCTTTAAGGAGGCCTGTGCTTTATTATCACTGTAGTTGTGTCCTGTCTTTGGAAAGAATGGACTGAGCCATCCCCATGACACGTGTGATTGCACACATTTGACACTCAGAGCACGTAAAGTAATTACTTGGTAGAAACAAGATTTTGTTTCTAACTCATAATGTCAGTTTGCTGTGAAGACAAGTTCCGTTTTTCTGCTTGTAAGAATCACACCAGCTGATCATCAGCCAATGAGAGTCAATAATTCACAATTCCTCCATTAAACCGAGCAGGTCAGGAGTGCAAAGTTTATGTCAACAGCCCAATGACAGCCTTTCTGTGTACAGAGGGCCAATGAAAGAGACAAATATTTACTTTATGTAAACTATAGCTAAGCATGTTACTTAGGCCAAGAAAGAGCTGTTCAGCTTGGCTAATAATAAAACCCAGATGTCAATGAGAAATTTGTAAAGCTTCTTTTAGCCCTCATAAACATAACATTAACTGCACATTTAAACATTTTGAAAATATTTTTTTAAAATGCAGACACTGATTTGACTGTAAAGAACTGAGAAACACTGATAAATGCCTAGATAGCCTAGAAGAATAAATGTCACTTCCGCAAGGAGCTAGAGGAAGTCATAGGGAGGAGTCTATCGCTCAAACTTCAGCAAGGCTAGCATTGAGATTTTCTAACTTTATGTCTGTCCACAGTTTGGGTGCCAGCATGTTTAAGGCTTTGCTCTGAGTACCTTCAGTTCACTAACTTATTTTGTTGTTGAAGAAGCAAAACATGTTAAAAGCAGCCAGGGTAATTAGTGTAAATCAAGATACATTATCAGTCATCATTGAGGGCCAAGTAGATGCACTGCAAGGCAGTACCAGATAAATAAGACAGACCACACTTTTATGAACAGATAGATACATGCTTATTTGTCAATTGAACAAAAGAGAAGTGATGAAGTAATTAATTAAGATACTAACATATCTTCAGTCCTCCTGCACAGACCCAAGAAGAATAGGGCACTGTATTTGCAAAATGTTTGTGAACACAAGAAAAAACTGCAAAAGGTCCCCATGGTTCAAATAACACAACTTATGGGTGAAGAGGAAGAAAGCATTTCCTTCTTTACCTATTTGCACATGTGCAGTGCTAGCTGCAATGAAATGGACTGAAAACTTTCAACTGAGATAGAAAAATTCATCATTCTAACTCAGAGAAACTGCTGAGATGTCAGAACTCCTGTTCAGTTTCACTCTGAAGCAAGGTGACATTATTTCTTCAAAGTTTTGTTGAAGTGATAACCAAATCCCATCAATTTGCAGACCATGCAACTGAATTTTAAAGTTCTGAACTAAATATTTCAAAATTTTAAATATTTGGTTTACAACTAGTAGTTTATTACTTCAAATATAAGTTTTTAGGTACTTTCTTTTTTTTATTTGCTGTTTTATTTTACCATGAAAGCAGTCACCAGAAATTCTAGGACTTGGAAATGAAAGCAACACTTCTAGTAAAAGGCCCAACATCTCACAAGTTTACTAAAAAGTTAGACTAGAGCCTAGAAGTTCTCAAACAATTTCAAAGACTGTCATCTGAATGACAACTTCCCATCATTCTTTCCCCCCCTCCTTTTTCTACGTAGGAAATAATCATAAGTACACAATTTCCTCAAGAGAAACAAGACTTGGTCAAAACATTGTTCCTGATAGGAAATCTTTTAAAAGAATTAAAAATTTTCCAGTCTTTCTAGTATCTCTCACAAAGTCATAAAAGAACTCAAGCCCTCTGCTGGACATCTGCTGAGGCTTTTGCTTTATTCAGCACCCTCAACCCTGCTCCACAATTCAGTGCTCCCCTGGGGAAGGCAAGAGGACAAAGACGGTGAAGGCAAGGATGGCAAATTTTTCTAAAATCTGAGAGTCACGGCTTTGTTTTCAGGTTTGTAAAAAATAAGTTACCCCTTCCCCATCCCTCAGTGAATGGTTAAATCCCTGAACAGTTTTCTTGCCATTATTTAACCGACTGGAGAACATCTGAAGGTATTTTTTCCTTTTTGCATGTAGCCTGCACAATTGTACAACCAGAAGGCACCTGTGCTGTTCCTCTAAACTGCACTTACTCATTCACAGTTTCTCTTTCATTCAAATGAATTTAGAGATACCCATCTGTGCTATGGGTAGATGGAGTAGAGTGTGGGTCAGAAAAGCAGTACAGCATTATTCACAGGGCTGGAGAATCCTGGAAAGCAGTAACCTAGAAGGAGACAGTAACCAAAAGGACACAGGATAAAGCATACATTTAGCAGCAAAAGGCCTGAATACCGGAGAGCCAATTCATCACTCTGTGTCTCCAAGCATTTTCATCTTAAATACAGTTTATTTCTGTGCACTTTACTGCTGAAAGGAACTGTGAGAAAGGAAAATGAGGTTATTTCGCCAGAAGCTAGATTGAGAGATTTAAAGTATGAAACTCTTCTCTTCAGTTACAGGTAGAACTTCTATTAGTCATGTATTTGCAGCACCAGAAGGAAAGGAATATTATTCCTGTCTCTGGCATTCAACACCTGTTTTCAGAAGATGAAATAATTTAAGTCAAGCATTAGGAAAAGGTGCTGTGTAATAGAAAGCATGAGACCTCCATTATATCAAGCACTTAAAAATCAGATGTGAAAATATTTAGTAAACATTTGGGAACAGAAACTTCTGTATTAACTGACAAATGAGTAGGGAATATAAGGCCAAGACAATCATGATGAAACATATTCCCAGAGCAGTGTCTAGGTCTCCAGTGATCTTAAGACACTTCCATAACCTCACTTGATCTTCATTCATGGTAAGGTTAGGAGACCTTCCAGCAGCAGTAAAATTCTGCACTGGAAGAAACTGTCCAGAAACAATAGTGATTATCTTTCCTACTTCTGACATCTGATCTGACTTTCACAGGTAGAAGATTTAAAAAAAACCCCAGATCTTCAGGTAATGGAAACAAGCATAGATCCACCAAAAAGAAGTTGTGTGTCAAATAAATATTTGCAGGTTTTGTCACTTTACTTGCTGCTGTAATGATCCTCTGATTATTTACTTGTGCGTGCCAAAATTTGGTTCTCTCCTGTCCAGACCTCTCTCATGCACTATCATTCATCAGCTCAAGAAAAACATTTTTACCTGATGCAACAGATCTGCCTCCAGTGGATAAACAATATATTATATATCAGTCACCATTTAGATATACAGTTCTTAATTCTAAGAGCTGGTTTCTGTTTATTTCCTTAATTAATTACATGTACAACATTACATATTTCTCATCTGTACCTATAGCATTTTTTAGTGATAACTAATCTGTGGCTTTTTCTCCTACTGAAATAACTGCCTGGGGCTTTGGCTTTTAGATGCCAAAGTGTCAGTGATCTATGTCAATTAGTGTCAATTAAAAGGGAAAAACCATTGAGTAACATTAAAGTCTTCACATGTGGTATCTACTTCCCATCAATACTTCCTAATGCTCCTATCACACAGTTATCTAGAGATCATTTACATAACAAATGCCAACTAGTTTTGCAAGACAGTTCAAAAAGCTTTTTGGTGTAAATATCACCATTCCTAATGGCAAGGTAATATGTGAAAGTTTTTTCTCAAAGTTACATGTAAACTTTTAAATCAGTGTTCTCTCTCACTAGTTAAATGTAAGGCTGTGCCTTGCAGAGATGCTGAGGAATTTGGCTGTGTTACAAGAACGTATGATCTGAAATTACAAAAAGACTTTTCACTGAAAGTCCATGAAGACTGGCCTGGTAAAATGAAACATTTAACTCAAGAGATTAGAAAATCTCAATTTGTTCAGACTTTTACCAGGAGAAATCTCTATGCACTAGAAGGAGCATCACATCTATGTCTGCACTCACACCATGCCTGGCACATTCCTGGTGTGCCCACATTGACACATCTATCGATCCTAATTGTAAAAACATGCCATATTCTGAATTCCTTACAGTACTTTCTGGTAATGATTGCACTCTGAAGATATATTGTGAAAGCTGTCATGATAGGCTGCCTTAGAGCTGGAGAACCAATATATTTATTTACCCTCATCCAGAATGAATGGGAGTTTAAGCTCCTAACTCACAGCAGCTTTCCTATATGAAATGATAAAGCAGTAAGCAGTAAGCAGCAGATAAAATGAAGATCTGAAATGGTAGAGTCTCTTTCCATATTAGGAAAGCAAATCTTAAAATCCACACTTACTCTCAAATGATAAACATGATTTGGAGAAGCCTTACCTTCTATGATCTGAGCTGCTGTACCAGCATGGATTGACAAGCCAAAGAGCAGTAGCGACAAGTCCCAGGTCCACCAGGCATGCCTGGAGCAGGTGTGCCAAAAAAAAGGGGGGTGGGGGAAGAATGAGACCAAAGAGTGTAACACAGAAACACATGGGGGGAAAAAAAGAAAAAGTAAAATTTAGAAGCAAGAGTTCTTACCATGAGAGCATTTTCTGAAAGTCAGTGGAAAGAACTTAAGTGAGAAAAAAGTACAGTGCACATGAGTTTTATGCTTATGAAAAGAAGAAGTTAATTAAAACTGGAGCCTGCTGTTTCGCCTCCAACGTTCAGACACAAGTGGAACAAAGGCAGCACTCAGGCTCTCTGTGTGACTCACTGCAATTCACTGCTCCAGCTCTGAAATCTGACTCCGTGTAGACTTTCCTGTCAGACCACTGCCGAAAACTTCCTACTGTATTTATGGATGGACACCCCTTACTGCTGTACACCATCCCAGCCCTGTCATTACCCAGCCCTGTCTTTAACTGCTGTGTACCCTGACAGGCAGCAGCACAGCGTCTCCAGCTTCCCCTCCCGCCTGCTCACAACCTCCACTTATTGAATAAAATACGACCTCCAACATCCTTCCATCCAGCGTTACACAGGCAGTGACACAAATTCCTACACAGAAGGGACATTTCTGCTGCCATTTTAGCCAAACTTTATCAGAAGCAAGTTTGAAGATATGAGCAGGACAGAGCAGCAGTTAAATGGCAAGCAATGCCTGGGATTCACACCTGCACTGTCTTACAGATTTTGTCACCTACAGAGACATTTTGAAGTACACCCTTTTCTCTGACAAGCTCTCTAAGTTTAATCCTCATATTTACAGAGATTTACACCCTGCGTGTAGTTTGAGAGTGTGTCCCTACCTCAGCAGCTGCACATATGTGTCTCCTATAGAGATCCCATAGCTGAGCATTTCTAATAGTTTCCATTAAAAGTGTTACTTCACTCCTCCCTCCTAACTCAATGAAAAGCATTTTTTTCCACTTGTAGTTCTACAAAGCTAGCACTTGCCCAAGGAAGAAATTCTGCAAGGATATGCTTGAAAATAATCTGACAATTTTTAAGTCATCAGATGTTTAACAAAGGCTGCAATTGTTACTTTTTGACTGGGGCAGGAGAGAGCTTGGAAAGTTCTCTGTATGGAAAGAGACCAGATGGGCTTTTGGTAGATCTAGGCTGAAAAGTGCTGAAGATCACCTTAGGAGAATCAAAACTAAAAATGGATCTACCTAGGATGGGAAGCAGAAGGCAGAGAGGAGCAAAGTTTTTTGCAGTAATGAAAGAACAATCCCAATCAATAAACAAAATTAAGAAAAATTTCATTTTACTCTGAATAAAATGTTTGAGTTTGGAGGTGGTGGTATTTAGTTGGCTATTTTGGGGGGAGGTTTGTTACTGGGTTATTGTAGTGGCTTTTGTTGTTGCTGTTGTTGGGGTTTTTTGATTGCTAGTTTATTTATTTACATTTTGTTAAATAGGAAATACAGAGGTTAGAGCTTAAAAATCTAGGATATTGATTCTACTCCAGACTCCTCTTTTTGGTTAGAAACCACAACAGGTCAGGTCTCTCCAGGTATAATTTAAACTAAGCTGCAGACCAGTATTATTTGCTATCCACCTTCTCCATAATGACAAGGAATGAAGATATCAAATTATCTTTAATCAAGTGTCTTAATATAAACACACACAGTTTTATCTTCTTCAGAGGACCAAAAAACCCCTGTTTTCAGGCCCATAGTACTGTATCAGGGCTGAAAAAACGTTTCATCATTCACCTTTTCTACTTGAGGCTGTCATAATTCTGTTTTCTCTCTCCATGAAATTTTTCCCTTGTTACCACCAGCCAGACTGCTTACAGGAACAGTGTTTGTAACATTTGATCAAATCATACTTTGTGCCTTTATCTTGCACACTATATAAATGTTATCCTAAAAGAAAATACTGAGGTTTTAAGCATTCATGGAAAATCTCTTTATATATGCATGTAAGTATGTATGTGTGTAAGCCTGGCTTACTTTTCCATTTTTTTCCATTTTTTTTTCCAGTTTAATATTTAGCAATAGCTACCAAGAGCCATTGTTAGTCCTGTTGAACTATTTTTTAACTCAGTTCCTTCCTTTGATAGGAAAAAAGGAACTTTCTGTCTCTCTATCCACAAAATGTCAGTGGCTTACCTGCATAATCCTTCCTGTTGCAATAGAGTTTTTAATCCAGTATATATGGCAAACATATGTCTGTCTTGGTATCTTACAGTAGACTAACATATTTAAGAGACAAATATAGAAGCAGTCTCCAGATTTATAAAACTTGTAATGAATTTTTACAGTATACACAGGAAAGACTTACTGGATGGATTTTTCCTCCAATTTTAGAAAACCCATAGAAATGAAGGAAGTAATAGGGTATTCATGCAAACCATCTACATGAAACGCTGCTGATAGTGCCTTTAGTTTCTGCTGAACATTTTAACATGGATATCTGGTGAATGCTCAACATCATTATCCAATACTGGATAAAGGAAAACAAGACAGAGTATGTTCTTGACCTCTGCAGTCCATTAGTTTTGAATGGGTGGCTGTGGAGGAATCCCTAAGTACAAACAGTTTATTCCCCCACTGCTGTAGGTCACTGGGATTTCCTGCGCATCTAGTGCTTATTTGAAGGCTCAAGAATTACTGAAGTACAGGCTTTCTATGTCTGCTATATCCATCTACCCATATATATCTTTCTCCCCACAAGGGCAGTGACATTTGTACACATCCACTCAGTTTTAACCTTGCTGTTTGTCTTGTCTTTTTCAAACACAGCAGGACTCCTTTGAATTAGGACATCTGTGCTTTCCTTCAGTACTGTGTCCAGCTGTCTTCAACTAAACTGGTGTTTTCCTTCTTGCTAAAAATCTCCATTTTCCAGGCAGAAGTTTTGTTTATTTCCCCTAGCTCTGTCAACTGATTACACTCCTTAAGACTCCAAATGGCAGGCCACAATTCTGCTATTGCAGTTCTTAGCCGTTCACTGAGTTAGGCTGGCTGGCTGTTGTTATATTTCTTATCAGAGGGTGTTTCTTTCTTTCCTGCTGACTGCAACACAAATTTCTTAGCTGCACTTTTCTATCCCCTGTAATTGTAGGATATAAGACTCATAGGAGTGTTCTTGTGCGAAGTTAGGGTCAGAGAAGCAGTCTGGACCAAGGCCTGAGTGAGTTAAGAACCATACTAGAAAAGACTAAAAGATTTATCTTTTGATTAGACTTCGCCTGAGCATGGACAGATAGTTGGCATTTACCATAGCCTCTGGAAGGGAGGTTCACAGCTCAGTTGTGTATTTCATGAAGTCTCTGCTTCTTTGGTTTTCAGCTTAGGTGGTGCTGATGTTCTTTGATGTCTCTGAGTTCTTGTACTGAATAGGGTTCACAAAATCCATGACCACCCTTTTTTCTCCATGCCATTTCAACTTTAGAAGCCTCTTTTATATACCCTTCCTACTTGTCTTCTTTCTGCACCAAGGGTGAACTTACTTGGTTGTTTCTTGTAGTGCAACCATTCCACACCTCTTGCTATCTTTTTAGTCTTTCTCACAGTTTCTGAGTTCTAGGACATAACTTTTGATCTCTGGTGAAGTCAAGAGAATCATAACTGCACACAATGCAGGTGATCCCAAGATTTTGTGAGTGACATAGCAATGTACTCTCTCCTTTATCTGATGAGGAAGACAACTGATGTACTTTCTTGACTGCAGCCAAGATGACATCTTCATGGAACTCTCATAAGCTCAATAATTTGCACTTTAAAGGTATTTTATGTGCAGTTGGGATTTTCCTCCTTCTGAATAAACTTAAATGGTAGAAATTAATGTAATCTATCATTTAATTCTACAGTTATTCCCTCTTAGAAGATCGTTTTGGAATTCTTTACAATCTATCCCATCCTTATTTTAAAAAACTCTCATCAGTAAAGTTCACTGCACAGTACTCATGTGACTGCCTGCCCTCACTTAATCTCACAAGAAAGATGGAGAGAGGCTACAAGTACATTTAATGACAGGACAAGGAGGAATGACTTCCCACTGACAGAGAGAACATTTAGATATTAGAAAGAAAGTTTTTACTGTCAGGGCAGTGAGGCACTGCAACAGGTTGCCCAGAGAAGCTGTGGATGCCCCATCCCTGGAAGGGTTCAAGGCCAGGCTGGATGAAGCTCTAAGAGTTGTCCCTGTCTATGGCAGGGGTTTGGAACGAGACAGTCTTTAAGGTCCCTTCCAACCCAAACCACTCTGTGGTTCTATGATAAGGCAGGCAGTACGGTATATGAACAATTTCAGTGGTGACAAATCTCTACTACATGGGCTGTCTCTATATTCCTGAAATTTTGTCTCTCTTTTAACAAGTTGTTCACTCACAGACTCATTTCTTGTGCCTTGGCTTCCTGAAAAGCCAGCCATTCTGATACTCATTTAGGATTACTGCAGGGTATATCAATTTATCCAGAAACTCTGAATGACATTTTGGCTTTGAATATGATCAGCTGCTAAACAGCTAATTTCACAGTGGTTTGGCAGTACACTTTCAGAAGCTTAACAGATGATTCAGTATCTGTTTTTCTGCATTTTTCTCCTTTAAACAAAGCACCTTAGGAAAAAGAAATCTATAAATGCATATTTTAATACATACTTATGAAAGAATAAGAGTGTATATTTATGTACCTGAAGACATGGCTGTAGTAAACCCTACAGATGGGTACAAATTAAGGCCATATGGCCCAAGAATTCTGGCATTTACTGGCTCTTTAGTACTTAATTTCAATTAATTTAATTTTCTGCCTACTCTATCCCTCCCTCACAGTACTATAAAAAGCATTGGAAAAAAATGGTAAATCTTTCACATAGCTGGGGCTGATTGGCAAAGAAGAATCAGGGACCTGAAGCTTGCAATGGAAATCCTAGAAAGGAAGGAATCTCCCATCAATACCTACATTGGGAGATGATTTTTGAAAAGGAAGAGACAAGCTCTATTGGGCACATAGGTGAGTGGGAAAGTGGGTGTATAATACAGAAAAAAAAAGGAGAGTAAGACTGAGTGAAAAGCCTGGGATAACAAGCTGAGGAGAGGTGAGGACAAAGCTAAGATGACTGGAAGCCAGTTGGGCAGCAGAAGGAAAGGGGAGAGTTCGTATGTTACCTGACACTAGGTAGCAAATACACCAAAGAGAAATGTTTAGGCATATATATTTCTCCTCAACAAACTCTGACTCAGTTTTTTTTGCCAGGCAGCATGAAAAGAAGAAGGAAAACTCTGTGATACTTCTGTTATAAGTAAGCATCCATGAAACCTACCGGCAAAACATGACTTGTGTAATACTCTAATATTTCAAGCAGTTTATGCTGTGAAAAAGGATGTTTCAGTACTTCTGGTGGCACTTGCAAGTGTTAGTATGCTCCTATCCATTTTTGAGTTTGTGTTCTAAAGTGAAAAACCATTTAACTATTAACCAATTATTTGACAGACTCATAAAAAATTGTAATTTCCAGAATTGGCAGAACTGTTTCTGGTGAAGTTTCTGGTATTAACATGAGACACTAAGTCAGTGTTTACGAACTGTTTAAGCAATTGAAATTATTCAACAGAGTATGTTAGACAACTCTAAAACCAAGCATAAATAGATGTTCTGCTTGTAATTTAAACTCATGTACATGGCAACACTGATCCTATTAGTATACTAAATTAATTTATCATGAACAGAAGGGTACATAGTTTTAAAGCATATTTTAAAAAAATGAGTCTTAACCATATTAAGTACATGCATTGCACTGAAAGACTCCATTCAGTCTAAATGTCACACATTCCTTTTATATGAATAAATCCAGAAAGAATTATATGCAGCACTTTTGCTGTCTGTGTCCATGTGCAGCTGAGCTGAAGCAACATTTTCTCCTCGACACACATACTCATATGACCTGTCACAGGGGGCAGAAAGCAAAACCTTCACCAGAATCCCTCTCCCCTTCTGTGCAAGCTAACTTGACTCAAATATTTGCCTTGTAAAAATACTTATAGAGCTTGACCCAATGAGTGACCTTAGTGATGACTTTTGACACTGTTTTGAGATAAACCTGTACAAATCCTGTTCTTCTATACTGGGACAAACCTCTTTTCCCATTGGCTTATATGAAATAGGGTTTTCAGAAAAGTAAAATCCTACTTTTTAAGCCAACCACAAGATGATGCAAATGTCAAATCTTTAATCACATTAGATTATTTTCTCAAATTTCTGCTTTGCAAATCATCACAATAACATGGACAGGATAAGTCAAGAGCAACTCTGATGTCATCTACTTGTACTTGGGCAAAGCACCTGACCCTGTCCTGCATGATGTCCATGTCTCTAAACTGGAGAGACATGGATTTGATGGATCAGTGGATGAGGAATTGGTTGGATGGTCACACCCAAATAGATGGTCAGTGGTTCAATGTCCAGGTGGAGACCAGTGACAAGTAGCATCCCTCAGGGGTCAATGCTGGGACTGGAGCTGTGCAACATCTGGATCAGTGACATGGACAGTGGGATTGAGTGCACTCTCAAGGATTTGAACTAGGAATGACAATGGAGGGACAGTTACCAGCAGTCCTGTGAGACTCAGGGGGATAGGGCAGATTAGCAAAAGGCATGGGGTGATGTTGTCACGAAAGCAGAAAACAAGACTTAAATAGGGACACCTCCAGAATTTGCTTGTGACCAAAGCAACATCACTGGAAAAATCCAGGCCTTTGGGTTCTAGGATGCTCTCTGCAGTGCACGTACATAACACAGGGAATAAACATGATGAATTAGAGGTCTCTGTGCATCTGCAGCGCTACAATGGAGACATTGTGGGATGGCCTTCAG
>NW_005054325.1:284339-317417 GCF_000277835.1 Geospiza fortis | reverse complement strand
TGCTGCTAGCAGGTTGACAGAAGCAGCCCCTCTGCCCAGCTCTGGTGAGGTCACACAAGGAATGCCATGTCCAGTTCTGGGCTCCCCAGTGCAAAAGTGATGTGACCATCGTGGAGAAAGGCTAATGAAGAGCCACAAAAAGGGAGGGTGAAGGGACTGATGGAACTGATTCCTTCCCAGATCCCTTCCCCCCTCAACCATCTGTGCTTTTGGGATTGTTAATATGATGGGATCTTTAACAGTCTAATTGAAGGATCACCATTAGTCTTCATCTAATTATTGCAGGAAAAGAAAGAAAAATAAAGTAGCTAGAGTACTAATATACAGGAAAAGATGCAGTAATTGCAGCAACACCATTAAAAATTGAACACACACAATTTTCTTAGCTTCTAACCCTTTTCTGATGTTATGCTCATCCTTTCACTGTCCCTCTGGGTGCTGGTCTTGGTGGTTTCACTCTGGTGTTGGCCATGGGGACAAGGTCTTAGAGCAAGTTCGCCGCATCTTGACACCTTTACTGGATGGAATACTATATTTGTGCTGATTGCTTCTTCTTCCTCTAACCTAATATAAATTTGCTTTGAATTTAGGAATTTTTAGAAATTGTAAGCAAAATCCAGGACATGAAAGATAAAAATAAGACATTAAGTGTAACTAAGCTATTAATTAAAACTAATATCTATTCAGAAAATTCCCAACACATATTGAGATAAAATTTTCAAATAATAGAGGTGTCAGAACAGAAGTTTCTGATTTCATTAAGTTTAACCAGTGCAGCTCTCACCAGCTGTCAGTGGAAAAAAGCCAGTCAAGGCCACTGTGTATGGTGCTCTCAGTGTGATGGCTACATTTGCTGGCAGGATGATCTATTAATATTTGTGTCTACAAAAAATATTTCTGATGAACACAAAATTTCACTTTCAAAGTGACAAGACTCCATGTTACAGGGAGGTAGCTTTATTTGCCAACACAGCATAGCAGTGTCAAAGATCTTTGAAAGAGATTTCTCTTCTCTCTTCAAATCTCCTTTATCCAATAGCTCAGCTGCCATTATATTACTCAGAGAAAATTAAGGTATCCAACTATCTTAAAATTGGAAGAAATTTGTAAAGATTAGGAGAACTGATTATACTCAAAAGTAGAAAATATCAAAACATTTTCAAATAATCTTTAAATGGTTTTGTTGGTAAATTATTTTTTAAAATGTTTAGAAAATCCTTACTATCCATTCTTGAGACTAAAGGGCCATTAAAAATGTTCAAAGCAAAGCACAATTTTAATAAAAATTAAATTTTTGTTTCTTAAGTTTCACTTTTCAATTTAGAGAATGGAATTTTCAGCAAGAATAGTGTTATTTGAGATATTAATCTGTCAAAGAACTTTAAGGACAGTATATGACCACTTTAGTCTGGCATCAAATTTTACAGATAAATTCATTCTTTTATCCAAGCATGTCTGTTTCTGCTTCATCCATGTATTTTTGGAAAATGCATTCCAAGTGGCAGATTATTTTCACTCAATTTTGTGAACTGTTCTCCCTCTCTTCTCAAAATACAGTAAATTCTGCCTTCAATATTGCCAGTCCTGTCGTTACCAGTTGAGATTTTTCTTCTCCTGATCACTTTCTGTGTGAGACCTCTGGAATGCCTGTTCAAGAGAAGGCAGCAGAGGATAAAACTGAAATTTGCCCACAGGTAGTGAGATTGCTCATTAAGGGAGCAGGGGAGAGAAAAGCTGGGCATTTAAATACTGCAAGAAGGAAACACACAATGCCAGCAGGACACAAAGTGTGTTTATGCCATGTATGACTTTTACAGGATAGCTACCACCCACATTTTGAGACAGAAATAAACACATTACCCACACATGTACTTGACTCTTTAACCAAAATTTAAAATGCAGTTATTGCTATGTCTTTAAAAATATGGTGTGGGCAAAACAAGCTTCGAGCAACACCATGTTGAAAGTCTGACTTTATTTCATTGTTTCTGTTTTAGGAAGAGATGTTTGACACACAAACACACCCAGTGATGCTTTACACAAAACTACTCAAAAGTAAAAAGAGACCCTCTTCCACAAGTTAAACAAACAGATGACTTCTGACACAGCAGCAAGGATTGTTCAACACTGACAGAAATATTCACACAGACAAGGTTTATGACTGGAGGTGTATCAGCAATGCACTGATAACAACAGGATTGGAAAGGGTAGTGGGAAGAGACCAGGGAGCAGAGAAACCTGGCTGCATTCATGTGCAGTTCTTCATGTAATGAAGAGACTTCATAGAATAAAGACTCCTAAGGGTCTTTGTCAAAACAGACTCAAAGCTATCACCACCAAACTTAAAATTAAAATGTTATTTTCACCTACTACCTCTTGAAATGAAATTTCATTGTCAAAGGTTTAATCACAGATTAAGAAGAAGAAATTACCAGTGACAAAGCAGTTCCGTGCTTTAGCCAGGTAAATGATGTAGTCCCTAATACATATTCGAATAAATAAGAATACATTTATTTACCTTACTGTCTTCAGACAGATGCAGAGCATGGTTCCTGATTTCCTGGAGATTTGCATCATATATCCTCTAACTGATCAACTCATATCCTGCACATGCCACTTCCCAGCATACCTTCTGCCTGGTCTGCTGTGCTGCAGCAGCTCTCTGAGCAGTGTTGGTGCCCTGATGGGCCTGCCTATGTTCAGAAGAGACACTGAGTGCAGTTCTGCTGCATTCATAGCAATAGGAGCACTAGCCTAGTGGGATGGAGGCTCTCATTCCCCCAAAAGCCATGAGAAGAGCTATGGACATAGGAATGTTCTATCTTTGACAAGCTCTACTCTATTAATTTTGGCTGACATTAGCCAAGGAGATCTAATTTGTTTTGCCTGTGCATCAAGACTCCTACTAATTGCTATGGTTGTTGTTAGTGAATCAGCTTAGAAGTTCATATTCTTTTTTCTCCCTTAGCTTCTGAGATGCCATGAGCTTCACTTTGTTCATGGGTTGAAAACAAACAACTGTAAAAGCTTAGCTTGCATTTTGATAATACAAATTTCTTTTTGCCAGATGCATAGTTTGCTTCCTAAATAATAAACTCCAAAAATTTGCTTAGCAATAGTAAATTAATTAATGCTGTGCCAATATTCTCTGGCTTTTTGGTTCTACTTATGATGGCTTTTATCTACAAAATATTTTATCATTATTTTCTTCCTTGCTTAACACACAAATCAGGATGTGCTAACTAACTCACCCTGTATTTTACCCCTAGCTAACAGAGAGTCTTGTAATACCTGAACACCAATTATGTGAACAGTAAGTCTATTCTGAATTGCCTGTGTTCGCACCTCATTGCTCCAGAAACCAGCTGAGCAGTGCAGACAAGCATGTATTAATTTCCCACAGCCCTGAGTCTCACCCACCTTTCCCACTCCATCACTGTAACACCTAATTATAAGCATATTTTTCTTTCAGGTCCCAGTCCCTGCCTGTCTCTCCATATTCTTACAAGCTGTAAGCCCAGTTTCTATCCCACTTCATTCCTTTCAACAATTTTTTTATCAGACTTTGTAGAATTATTTTAGCCTTCTGGATAACAGAACCCAGGGAGGACAACCTGGGTAGGAAATAGTAGTAGTTAATTAAACAAAGCTGAACAAATACAAATAATTTAAGGACATGAGCCAGTACTCTGAATGCCAAGTGCACCAACATGCACTTCTCTGCAGCACACACATAGCACATCCCTCAAGCCCTTCTAGAAGTCTAGTCAGCTCCCAAGTGGTATCATTCCCTTTCAGTGTTTTCTTTTTATCAGTTTTAAATTAACATGCTTCAAGTTTCTACTTGTAAAAGTTCACATGTTTATGTGAACAAGTTTCTACTTGTTCACATAAACATGTGATAGGACTAAATGAACAGAGGCCTGATGATGATAGGACTAAATGAAAGAAGGCCTGAGATACACCTGAGATACACCTGAGATACACTTGGCAATGTGGTCCTTCTGCCACACTGTGATACCTCCTACTCTGGTAGAAAGTGAGTGTTAATGTATTAGCAGTGTCAGTCACTCCTCAAGACATCAAACATTATTCCCATCAAACATACCCCTATAAGGATAAGCTAACCTGTTCATATTGTTACCTAGTCAAGATCTCTGACAACACTTCTGTTTTTACCATCCCTGAAGGATATGTAATAGAGCTTCTACTTGGGTTTCAGGGTTTTTTCTAACTGCCTCACCCAGCTGGAGCAGCCACAAAGCCCCGATCTTCCTCAATGACTATGTAAAACCCACTTCCTTGGTGTGCTGGTTACCCAAAAACACCAACAAAAGGAAAGGAAAAGCCTTCTGATTGTATGGTTTGCAAAGAGGAAGTCAAAGAGGTAAAAATATATTTTTGCTCACATTACTTTTACATCAGTCAGGATCATGCATGAGATATTGCACTGTGCAGCAATAGAGAAAGAGAGAAGATATTTTTCTTCTCTCTTTTACTGAAGGTAATCTCAAAGTTTTTAAAAATAAACAGCAGTTTAAAGTGATATAAGTAACAATCAATCAAACAAAACAAGGAAAATTTATTTTGAAAAAAAAAAAACAGCTGAAGATAATTTTCTGAATAATAGCTGTAAGTGAAACAGGGAGAAGTGACTCTTAGATTTTGGATTTTCCAAAATCGAAGCATGGCAGTTATTTATAATTCTGCTTCTTGGAAGAGAACAAAACAAGACAAACGAAAAAGCAGAAGACTTACTTAACAACCACAAACTGCTAGTTTTTCAGACTTTCATACTTCTGTCCTCCATGCCCAGCTT
The DNA here is from genome assembly GCF_000277835.1 of Geospiza fortis. Lineage (NCBI taxonomy): Eukaryota > Metazoa > Chordata > Aves > Passeriformes > Thraupidae > Geospiza > Geospiza fortis. The sequence goes on along the minus strand of NW_005054325.1, from coordinate 312,598 downwards.
CTATGTTTTCTTGAGTATTGCCCAAAAACAAAGGAGCAGTATGTATCACCTAGCTACATCTGCAAAGGCAAAAATAACAGTGTGGGAGATGCCCAGACTAGAAGTGGGAACTTACAAAAGTAGTTAAGAATTTACTTTGAGACCATTTTGTTTGCTGGTAATAAACCAGTAAAGAAAAAAATCTTGGTTGGATTTTTTGTCATACAGGTGAACATTCAAATAGCAGGAAAAGCTAAATTTTTAATTTAAAACTGAGTGCATTTGGTAAGGTGTGACCAGTACGAAAGTGATAGAGAGTCTGTGCAGGCTTATGAAGTCCTTACACGATCAAGGCTTTGTTTTGGTCACAGAGTTTCTGCTCTGTTGCTGAGAAATTTTCTTTCTTTCCTTTAGAAGTGCTACAAACAGCAGGAGAGAGGGCACTGAGTCAGTTGATTCCTGGCTAGAACAGCTGCTGCTGCAGAGCAGAGGGATCTTTCAAGAAAGTTTGTGTTTACAGAGGTGACTTGTCAAAAAACACCTGAAGTTTTGCATTGTTTCATTTTTGTAACCAGCCGTGATGTTACCATATATTCAAAAGTTATTTTACAAGCACTTGTTTGCACTGATGAAGAAACTTGTGTTTCCCTGGCTCCAAGAAAGCATAAACAAAGGAGAAATGGAAAAAACAAGTAAGATTAACAGACTCATTTTAGCTTTCCTGAAGGAGTATAATCCAATGCAGATGTTCATTTGCCTCATTCTTGGCAACTGTGTTAGATGAACTTCCTCTCCCCAGTAACATTTTCTCAGGGATTTATTGTCTCTTTGTTAGTCTGCCCTTAAATTGCTCATTCCTTTCATGTGACAGTGAAAACCCAAAACGGTGACAAATCAAGCTAAACACATGAAAGAGCTACAAGAATATAGTAACATTATGTAAAAGTAAATGCAATATTGAAATGATTTAAGTACCAAGTACAATGACCTCTGCTTTTGTTTTATCATTTCTGATAGTGGAGATGATAGTGGTAATGAGTTATTTAGTAAGTCAAAATAAACCAAATAATTACATAAGAAAATTAGAGAGATGAAGCAGTAGAAATAAACCAAGTGACGTGGACAAGGATTACAGTTAGTAACAAATGTATATAAATGTGCTTTCTCAGATTTTTTTAAAATAGTCTAAAGCATTAGGTTCTCAGATAAATGATTTTTACTCACAACATGAGTATGCAGCTTCTGATAATATGAGTGTGGAGGAGAAGGCAGTACTGCCAAGTTCTTTAGCATTCAAGTTGTTCTTTTAGTTGAAAACTTTCCCTTTGCTTTGATGCAGAAACGTTACAGATGGTCAAAGCTTTGAGTGAACCAATAGTATTAATTATACTAAAATCCTCATTAGGGACCTTCACTCTCACTGTTCCAGGAGCTCTATCAAAGATCAGGGGGTTTCATTCTCTGGGCTGCAGTGCAGATGTAGCTATTTGTGCTCCTATTCCTGTTACTACCTTGACTCCAGAAAACCTGTGCTATTTTATCACAATTCTATCTCCATTAGCACTAGCTGAAAATGTGTCAAAGAATTTTAAAAATGTGTATGTTAGGCTATTTTAGGGAAATACCTGCTTTGGGGAAGTTCAGTTGGAGAAAAACTGAATTGAAAAACTGAAAAATTAGGAATCACCAATTCTCCTTATGCTAAAAACAGTTTAATCAAGCCCTGATTTTATGAAACTCTAAAAGGAAAACATTTTACATTAAGCAATCTTTATATTACCTTTTTTTTTTCTTGAAAATACTAACTGGAGTCCTGAATCCCAGGCTCTTATCTCCTATCTCCTCCTTTAAAAGGGATTGAGAAAAAATCAGTTCACGTTGTGACCATTCTGGGAGTTTAATATAATGAATGTCTGTCAGGGGTTGCCAGATCAGGCCCAAGAGAGGCAGAAGAGCCATCTCCCCAGGTCCTGCCTGTGGTGAGGCTGAGCAAGTATTCCCCACAACACACAAACATACACAATATTGGAGTACGCCTGGCCAGCCACACAGACCAACACGGACAGAGCACAAAGCACTCCCAAAGAGCACCATCCTGTTCCTTCCTGTGACTGATTAGGCTGGAAGCCCACCCTAACATGCAGCCTGTCCAGCTGCTGTCCCCTTCATCCTCTGGCCTTTCAGCTGCCTCTCACTTAGGGACACACACATGCAAACAATTCTCTCCAACAGCTGGTCCAGTTCTGTGGCTCTGCCAACAGCCAATCCCCAGCCCCACCTTCTGCTCACTCCAGGAGCCAACTCACACACCCTCTGGTCTCTCCAGCATCCAGCTCAGACTTAACAGTCTCAAGTCCATTTCCTGCCACCTAAACCTCCAGACACTCTCATCCACACAGACTGACTGCATTAACCAGGAGAAAGACATGGCCAGGAAAACAGACAGACCAGACATCTATTTACACATGACTGGTCCCTTTTTTCTGCCTTATCCAGCTATTTTCCCATGACTGTTCCTCCCCAAACTGTTGTGAGTGCCCCACCTATCTCCACCTTCTGTTTTTCCCTTTACCAATCCCAATAATTAGTCCCACACAGCTGTTGGGCACTGACTTCCTCCACTCCAGCTTAAAGCACATTTCATAAGGAATGGTTGACAGGAGTCAAAGGCTAAAAGTATGAGATGGAGGCTAGTGGTGGCATTACATGGCTGTGCCAGAAATGCAGCTTCCTTTGTAGACAATGTCTGCTCCAGGATTCCTGCACTGACACATAGTTCGAATGTAGCATAAGCAGTGCCTGCAGTCACTCAAACTAAAATATTTTTAAAGTGTGGTTGCGGCTGTCTCACTTGTAAGTTCATTACACTGTTGAATATAAACCAGACTTAAACAGGTCTAGGAGTGCCTGCATGAAGATGTTTATCATTTTAGGAAAAATAATTTTAACAAACTTCTTGTGTGGAACTAATGAGAATGCTTGTCAAGAGTAAGACTCATTTGTCATTCCAATATTTATGTGTTCCTACATGCTTTGGCCCTCAACACTAACGAGACATCCTGAGAGGGATGGATGATGCTCTCCATTATATAGAAATCACTATCAGTACTTCAGTACTTCCTTTTATTTTATTTTTCATTTGTTTTTGTGTGTGTGTGTGTGTGTGTGGTTTTGTTCAGTTGGTTGGTTTGGTTTGTGGGTTTTTTATTTTCTTTTTGGTTTGGTTTGGGTTTTTTGGGGAGGCAGTGTTGGGTTGTTTTTTAGTTTTGTTTTGTAGTTGTTGCTGTTTTGAAGAAGAATTCCGATTTCTGAACAATTACCTCTCATGAAACTGTTGTGCTGCAAAAACTAGAAACCCATTCTTGTTTAATCTTGAAAATTTACCATTTCTGATCTGAAAAGGGTGACACAAAAATATGGAAAATCTGCTCTACACAAAATCTGCTCTACACAAAATCTGCACAAAAAAGCACAATCCAAAAACTGAACTGGCAAACAAATTAGTCATGTTAATCATAACATAGAAAATGTACCAGTAATTAATTGCTGGTATGAAAATCTATATTCTTTCTTACCTGGGGGAGTTCCAAAGTAATGACTCTGGATCAGTTTTGGTTTTTTTAACACTTTTATCTGATGCCTAAAGTATTAACCAAAGCAGGAGTACTCTTCAGTCTAATTTCCTGTCAGCAGAAGAGGATTCCCCAAAATATATTTACAGTGCGGGATTTTGTGGCAGTTCTAACTGTACCAAAAATAAACTTTGCATTGCTTATTCCACAATCTGATACCCTTTGGCTGTGACTCCCATCTCACATTGAAAGTTTTGATTCAAGTAACCAACACCATTTTACATTGACTAAAACTAGTGAGCAAAAATTTTCTAGATAAAGTAAGATCTTCACATACAGTTGCCTTGTTATTTTACTGGGCAATGTGAAAGATGATGTGAGAGCACTGTGAAAGCAAAAGGATAATACTAGGGTCAGGACTAGGGCCACTGCTGACTCGCATCAGTGAGAGGTATGGGTAGCCCTAGTGACCTCTCTCTTGTGGCTGTGGAAGAGACCATGGCTCCAGTGACACCCCATTTTTTCACCTGTTACACAGAAAAAGTACACAGACGTGTATGAAACATCTGGTTCATGCCTCATAAGGAGGTATTCAGAACCCTGGTAAACTTTTGTTTCATTAAAATAAGGGGAGAAGTTAAATTAACTTTATGAAGCCTTTTAAATAAGCTCTGCGCTGGCAGAGGAATTACTTGCAGGGGATTAATTTGCTTTCCACTGAAAACAAAAGTGGTTGTTACCTTTTAGTGAACCTTTTTTTTTTTAATTAAGGAAAGAAATAGCAAAAATTTTCATAGAGTTTAATGAGCACATTCAGAGCTATATCCTGGGAAAAGACAAGCTGGCACACAAAATTTCCTTTCCACTACCACTGCATATATTAGCTGCCCCATTGAGATTTAGGAATAGGCCAACAGGAAAATTTCAACATGCGAAGTTTCTCAAAGACTTAAGCAGCTGAAGACTAAGAGCAAGACCAGAGTCAGGTGGAAGGTAAGGACAGTAATTCACAGCCAGGGGCAGCAGATAGGCAAGACTATGACAGTCAGCACTGTTTGGTTTCAATTTATCTGAAGCAAAAGCCTAGGTGAAACCCAAAGCCTAGAAATGAAGTTTCCATCGGTACACATCTGTCCATGGTCTTTCATCAATTCTCATGCACATGACTCTTCTGTAAGCTTACTGAACTGGCAAAGAGTTATTCTGTTCATTTCTGCTGTGCAAGTAAGAACATTTGGCTTACAGCATGAAAACTGAGAACCAGGGTCAAGAAGAAGAATTTGCATGGATGTACAGCCAGGGGCAGCAGGAGAAGGAAAGACCATTTACTTTCTTTATTTTGACCAGTTTTGAACACCACAAGAAGCCCATCATGCCCAAAACTCTGCCCACATATGAGACAAAATGAAGAAAACAACAGAAAACTTATTCCAATTTAAGCAGATTCTTTCAAGCTAGTATTTAATCTTGCACTGCATATTTACAAATTGAATAAGCAGGGTAAAATGAGTAAAGAACTATGGATCATTTCTTCATGTCCAGTAAATCTGTAAATAGTTGGAAAAAATATTTTTGAAAAGTGTGAATGGTCCCACCTTCCCCGGTCTCTGTGTCAGTGTGCAGTCTATGACAGAAAAAGGAAAGGTCTCTGAAAAATCAAACAAATTACAGCAGATGCATGCACTCCTATTACAATCTGTTCTCCCCAAGATCACTTTGAGGCACAGGAGCAAAGCAGTGCGTGAGAGTTGCTTGCCTGCAGATAAACAGAAGGTTCCTTTCACTACAGCTAATGCCTCACATTTTCTTGATATGAATATTAAGGATGTAGGAATTTACTGGCTCGTCTGAATAAACACCACATGTGCAGCTGTACTAAATATGTCAGCAGTGCACAGAGTAGAGCAGTTTTGTTTGCTCAATACAATGCGTTAGCCATGTATAAAATACACACAGTCGCTATACCTATGTATAACTCAATGCATAATTTATTACAATAGTCATATCTTTTATTTTGTAACTAAGATTTTTAAAAAGTTGATCATATTTAAAGATCATAAATGGGCTTTCACCTCCATGTATACTATGTATTAGTCATTTGTTCTTACAGGTGTTTGTGATCAGAAAAATCCATGAGTCAGAGTCATTCAGTCAAGAAATACAGTGATAATATCACTGGTGCTTGAGATAAAACACAGGTGATTCTTATAGACTAGCTCTTCCTGGGCATCTACAGAAGCAATATCCTATAGCTGTAGTTACTATAACATCCACTTATTCTGTCACTTCACAGTGGCTTGATATACTTTCAGGATGTAGACTGTCTGAATTTCCAGAACAAACCTTAATAGGAAAAAAGCAAATCTTTTTTCTTAATTCAGTAGCAATCTTTGTATTCTTTATATATGAACACAAATCTTCTTGCAACTTTTTGTAAGAATTGAAAAAAAATCCTTTCAAAGAGATTGATATTGTTGAATAAACTCATTATTATCAATAAATATGCTGATTAAACTGTTAACAATATCCCTGTACCTTTCTGCTGTCATGCTTCAGTCAAACAAAGATTTAATACAAGAAAAGAACAAAAACCAAACTAAATTTTAAGAGTTGGATTTCATCTTGAAATAAGTACTGGTCAACTATGGGTTTTCTTTGCATTGGGACAGAGAGGGCATTTTAAAGAGCATTAGAAGAAATTACGTCTTCCTTCTGCTTCTGTCCAGGCTTACCCTGGAGAAAAACTCTTTCCTGGACTAAGAAAAAGAAGCTCTATAAAAGCACAAGAGTGCATATTCAAAACATATATATGATTGCTTTGAGACAAGGACTTTTCATGAAGAAATGCAGTCAGAAAAGGACACAGAAGTCAGAGTGTGCCTAGCAGTTGGCAGCTCAGGTAGTACAGACGCAACATGGTAAGGAAGAGTGAAATAAAGCTCCCTGGTTTTCCTTCAGGGAGGTGAGTTCAGAGTACATCTGCTTATTTCCTTCATGGGCTTGTGCCCATCTGCAGCTGATGAGGGCTCAAATTCCATTCCTGCGTGTCCACTGTGTGAAATCTCAGCAGTCTCAGCTTTGTAAGGACCTGTGTATTTGAGAACTAATTGCAAGAACCTGGTCCAGGATTGCTCTTCTGTAGGTGTGGGAGTGAGCAAATGCAGTAGCTAGTGGGGCTGATTGCTTCAAATCTTCTTTCTTTGGAGATGATCCATAAGCAATCTGGCCTAAACTGGTCCTGCCTTGGGTAAGGGATTGGACCAGTTGACATCTGGAAGTCTTTTACAGTATGAATTCTTGGAAGGGTCTGTGATTCCACAGGAGCTTTTGGAGGGGCAGAAGAAGGTAAGAGCCATTCACCACACTGCCAACATGCAGTCCTGAGGTCCATGAGCAGAGAGAACCTCTCAGCAGGAGCCCAATACCAAGTCTGCCTTTTACATGTCCTTCAGAAATGACATTTGGATCAAAAAAATGTCCTTGTAAAGCCCATCCACAACCATAAAGAAACAGATCTTTTCTGGGAAGTATACATTGCATGTTTGGAATAAGATAAACACAGAAACCAGGCTGGGATTGTGACAGGCTGGACTGTAACAGGACTGTAACAGGCATCAGCAGATGTGAGAAGGGGCACTCATGAATACTGCTGCAGCACTCTCTAGATAAAGATTAAATAAATTGTTCAAAACTATTTAACAGTCAGTAGCAAGGCCAGGCATAGGCAATTATAAAACTAGGAATGATCCAGCTCAAACATATCAATCACATTATCTGATTTTCTTTTTATAAAAATATTTAGTATTCTGTTGAATAAAGCTTGAAAAACAATAATGTAACAAGCCATGAGCAAATATTCACAGTAAACATACAGTTTTATTTCAGTAAGTTAATGAAAAGTATTTCAAATACTGTAAAATGCAACTCAGTTAATCACTTCAGTAAATGCTTGCTGAGCACTCCAGCTTCTCGGTTAATAAATGTGGATGGTTAAAAAAGGGAACAGTAACAGAGAATCTATGCACACCATACCATGCTGTTACAAGTACTGTATGCAAACTAAAGAACAGTGACTGAAGTGGTAGAAGAAGAATAAAGCTAACCAAGGGAAGGAAAAAAGTTGTATTTATTTGACAGGATGAACATTTAGAGATGAAACCTGGATCACCTCCCATTTATGTATTTGACTAATTGCCTTCAGAAGGTTTCAAATCTAGCCAAGGATGTGGAGAAGATTGTACATTAGACAAGGGTCCAAGTATTTGAACAATTGCAACAGTTGTAGGGCAGGTTTGCAGGCAAACCTATGTTCATTGGAGATCTAAGTTTTTCAGAATGCAGACACCACACTATGAATGACATCTGAGGTGGCATTTCTCCATTTAGCTGCAAGGGGCTGGTGCCACCAGGCAGGAGTCAGGACTCTGAGTGCTCTGGGGTCACCTTAATGGCACAGAGCCCCCAGATGTGGGGCTTCACCCACAGTCCAGGATGGGGGTTCAATCCTGCTGCTGGCTGGATGTGTGGACATGCAACTGCAGGAGGTTTGCTCCTGGCAGCTTGGGACAGCAGCATTTCCCCCAAAAGGAGAGCCAAAAATTGTCTACCTGCTAACATACTCCCCTCCCCCCCATGAAGAAAAAAGAAAAAAGAAAATTGGTGTCTGTGTTTGTAGTGGTTTTCTGTTTGGTTTATTTTTCTGATTGTGTTTTGTTTTGTTTCGTTTTTTGTGTGTTGTTTTTTTTTCTCCCAAGCCAAAGATTGTTGCTCTTGTCTTCTCATTTCTTTGATCAAAGCCTTAGCAAAAAGTTAATGCTTCAAGAAAAATTCACCAATTCTGTTTCTAATTATTTTCTTTTTTTTTTTTAATTTTAATGAGAAACCTGTTCATAGTTAGTGTCTTAAGAAAGGACTAAGCCCTGATGTGGATAATGAAATTCAGATTTGGAGCATAAAAACTTTAGGATAACTGAATCTGACTCTTGGTTTCCTTGTCAATGGAGCCATTAGTCAACATGAATGTTCTGTTCCATTGAGAGCTAGATTACACTCCTCAAAGGTTCAGTGATTTAGCTATATGAAAACTTGACATAACTTACTGTTACATTTTAGAAGTGTTGGTCTGCATTGTATTTAATATTCAATCTACGAATAATTGAAAATTAGAGTAATAATTGGCAGCAGGTTAATGCAAAAAAGAGGGCTTTTGGAAAAGCAAATGCTGTTCTAGTTCCCATGGCACCATTCCCAATATTTATTTTATACTCCTGAGAGAAAAGAGGAAAGCAGAACAAATGTTAAACCTCCCACACAAAATTCTCAAAGTAATATTATAATTCCCCCTAAGGCTCCAGCCTTGCTGTCAAATTGCTTTTTCTGTCAAGTTTCCAAATTCTTTTATTAAGAAAGGATAATAATTATAATTATCCAAAGTTGAAGTTGGTGAGTTTTTACTAAAATAGTTAAGCTGCAAATTCTCATTGAAAAACCTTGTAGAGTCATTAATTTAATTTGTACGGTATGATTACTACAATGAGAAAGTCTCATATATACATATCTGCTTGTGTAAATGCATTTTTTGCCTAATTATCACCTTCATGGGAAAATTACTGGTTTGTATAAGCAATCTCAGTAATTATTCACAAAAATGATCTCAGAATTTATTGCTTCGAAGAATTATTCACTTGTGCAGAAATTCTCCTCTGCACTTTCCAATGATGTTGTACAACTTCTGATGTACTGCCACATCATTTTTCTTATCCATTGAACTAATTGTGCTTTCCATAATTCTTTGGGCTCAACAGGAACCTTCCTAAAATGCTCAAGAATTTTTTTAAGATATCTCTTAAGTCATGTTTTTGCCTTTGAGGAGAGGAATTGTTATCAAAGTTCCCTTTATCATATTTTATTTGTAAATGAGTTTTCAATACTGCAGTCCTTGGTATTGACAAAAATTAATTTTTAATTTGGCACCCAAGTGATGGTGCCACAGATCTTTAAACACTGAAATAAGACCATACAATTTATCTGTTGTATGGCATTGTGAGGAGATACACTGAATGATTGAAGAAACAGGAAACAAAAAAAAGCAACACAAGTAAGTTACTAGCTGGAATGACACCAATAGCTTCTCTGTGCATGTATGACAATTCTTCTGCTGTCATTTAGTTAGATTCCAGTAGAAACTCAAGTCTTCCCGGTACAAAGTGCAAAAGAAGCATGCAGAGCAGCTCAGATGAGATGCTTTACAGAGGATGTGTTAAATAGATGAAACAGCTGCCTATAGAAAATTTGCTGCAAGAAAACTATTTTAGACAGTCACAGTCTTTGGACCAATGTCCTTTAAAAACCCTAACTTGGGCACCAAATGTTAAGCAGAGAAATAGTCTCCTGCATCCCTGAGGGACTTAGGCAAAGTACTGAAGTACTCCATACAGGTGCTTTTCAGGACTAGAACCCGTCAAGGTTTTTGGGGTGTTCCCGTCACCAACCCTTTATTACTTTAAAGCTATTTGCCAGAAGTCTCTAACCCATAGATAATATTTCACCACATTTGGTTGCCTCTAACAGCACTCTATAGACAGCTCTTTGCAATCTGAGGAAGATGAGTCCACAGGAACTATCTGAATAGAATTCACATTCTATCTGAATCCTTCAGCTGAAGGATAAACCAGTACACACTAGTATCTTTACTATTGCAGGTTATTACAGACTAGAGAGAGTTTAAACTCTGTCAAGATTATTTAAACTACCCTCCAAAAACTCAATCAACCCCCCAGCTTCATACCAATAAAATATATTTATGAAAATAGTTGCTAGAACTGGAAACAGTTGCAAAAACGTTAAGCAATAACAAATCTTACTAAACAGCTAAATACTTGAGTTAGTTTCAAAGTCTGTTCTACATTTCACTCAGCTAGAAGAGCTGTCAGGACAATCTCACGGCCATGAAATCTGGGGCCTACTTTCTTAGACAAACTTGGTCCCCTTAGACACTTTTTTCTAGTGGGAAATATCAGCTGGGAATTGTTCCATTTTTGGTACACTTCTATTTATAACAGGTCCCAGAAATTGTGTTTGCGCAGTGAGTATGCCTTAGAATGAGTTTAATCAAAATGTTTAACAAAGTAATTTGAAGACTTCCCAGTCCTCTAAAGAAAGGCTGTTCTTCCAGCGTTAGTCTTTACTCTGGGGGAAAAAAACCCCAAAACTACAACAAACACGCAAATACCAAACAAAAACCAGCAAAAAACTCAAAAGTTTTTGAAGCAAAATCTCTTACTGGACATCTCTAGAAACTGCAAGCACAAGAGGCTGCAATTAAAAACCTACTCAGGTTCTCTTCCAGCAAAACTGAGTAACCCCTGAGCACCTTCAAGAGGCCTCCACATCTGGAAGCCCTGCTGAGAGAGGCCAAGTGCTGTGCAGCATAAATAAGGTCTGAATGGATATTCTTTCCTTTCTGGGATTCTCCTTTCCTAGTTACTGTGACTGAGGAGCTGCAGCGGATAAGTGCAGGGAAGCTTCAAACAACCTCTGGCTCATAAATCCTTTCCCTGGACCAAGCCCTACCACAGAGCTCTCACAGTGATGACCTGAGCCTCACAGTGATATTCAGTCTTTCAATCAGACTGGAGAATCACAGAACAGTTTGGGTTGGAAGGGGCCTGCAAAGGTCATCCAGTCCAACTCCCTCAACATGAGCAGTGGCAACACTGATTGGCACTTCTCATCACCAATGCACTATTTTGTAAGAATATCCTAATCTTTGAAGTATGCAGGGAAATGGATCAATAGTTATTGTAGTCAGTTAAGCCTTTAGTAGTCTGAAAGACACATAAACGTCAGAGCTACTGTAGTTTGTTTATTTGCATCTATCTGTAATTATAAGTTCAATTTTACATGGAAATATAGCAATATTTTACATGGAAATATAGCTCTATGTGATGTCAATATGTTTGAAAAAATGGGGTTCTGCAGTTTTATTGGCAGCAGATGGTCAAAACCAGACAGTCCTTGCAACAGAGTGTCCTCGACTGGTGGTTTGCTTTGCATTGCTCTTGGTCCTCCCTAGGCTTGGAGCCCAAATCCTGCTTTAAGACCAGGACCACATATTTGCAGAGCTCCAATAATTTGCATATTTAAGATAATGCTGAGCTGTGTTAGAATGAGAAAGTGCCAGCCTACAGTCCCTCAAGCAGCATTTGCTGTGATGATCCTAAGCCACGGTGACATCCAGGAGTGTCATCCTCCAGCCCCTTAGGAATGGAAGCACAGCTGCATAGTTTTAGGATGAGGGCATTCCCTGGAAGCAGAGTGATTTTTGCTTCATATCTGGATTGCTTAGGTGGCTGAGTACCAGCTTAGTGTTATTTCTCAAAGATTATCAATTGGAGTAAGGCAAATGCCCTATTTAGTGATCAGTGATTACCTCAGATGGATTAATTTAATAATCATTGTCTCTAGCAGCAAAAATCCTTCAAGATATTTCTATGACAGCTCTTCACTTCTTCCCCAGAGCTGGAACTCCAGAGCAAACTACTGTACAAATATTTCTATGGTTCTAATGACTACAGCTTATTTCTGTGCCATAACAAAAAAAATCTGAAAGAAAATTTTCTTGGAAAACAGCATCTCCCCAGTCTAGCTTGCTGTATATTGCTGAGTGCAATACCAAGCCTCTGTTGATTTCCAAAAATTTGCTTTAAAATCATCCTATTGTTCTCAGTGGCCTCAGAGAGGCCTGACCTCTCCTACCCTGGGCTCTCAGCCTTTTCTGAACTGAGAATTAAAAGGTGCAATGCTGAACCAATAGAGACCCATGAAAGTAGGATCATTGGAAATTAATATTTCTGCAGGTTCAAAGTTTCAGAGAGTTATTTAACCTTTAAAAGAAATTGTAGAAAAATCTTTGCATAATATCCAGTGAATAAATTTGGTAATAAAATCCTTCTGTCTTCAACCTCCTCTACCCCAATTTTTAAAATCATGTCATAGGATCTGGATCAGAAATGAACAATTTTCACTGCTTGGAAAAACATTAGTCATGGAAACAGCTCATAAAAATAAGCTGTGCTCAGCTTATTTTCTCAGTCTATATTTGCTTTTTCCAAGAAAAAGAAAAAAGATTTTACTTTTCTATTTCAGGATTACTTAACTCTTCTAAAATCCCACACTTAATTGTGCTTATGCTGAAAGTCTTTGCATTCAACAGGCTCAATATTTCATCATCTGTGCTTATAGTGATCGAGATCCCAGACATTTTTCTAAACCCACCAGCCAGTACACTACAAAATAACTTCTGCTGCAGCACAGCGAACTCAGTGCTTCTCATCTTTGGATCAAATTCTGCAAGTTTCCTTTCATTAGGCAAAACATTTGAAATTCCAGAATTTTTCTGTAAGGCCAAGAGCAATTCTATGGTGCTACATTACATTACAGCTGACATTACATCTTGAAGAGGCATTTTCACTGCAGCAAAGTCTTGCTAATTAGGGCTTTTGAAACTTTCAGCCAGCATTCCCATTCTCACATGACTTGCTAAATCTCAAGGATTCATTTTTGCCATCTAGTGGTTTTGAACAGAATTAAAAGAAATTTGCTAATGACAAAGTTGAACATTATTGTTTGTGGTAAAAGATGGCAGTTTTAATTTATGGTTATATTTGAAAAAAATATTTATACCTGGAGAAGAGGACTGTTTCCTCCACGTAACCATTTAATGAGCACTGAAAGAAAACAGGATTAATGTGTGGCCACTGAGACTGTGAAAAGAACAGCTGAGGTTACTGCACTGGAGTTTGGGATGGAGAAGCACTGACTGAGTGGAGGAGGCTTCTCAGAGGATTCCTCATGTCCAATGTGTCTTTTCTTATAGCAGTCCTGGAAATTCGTAAAACAACCCAAGCAGATTTCTCTTCTGCTGCCCACCTCTGTTCTATTTTTGGGGGGTGGATACAAATAATATTTAACAAGTTATTTCCAAAAGTCGTATAATGAACAGACACTTAGGCTTAAGAGAGGGGCTCTTTTTACATACAAATAGATGCCATAATCAAAAAAATAATAGAACTTCACAAGTTCCATTCAATTTTTAACCCAGTGTTCATTAATAACTGTAACTCAGGATTAAAATACTTTTTTATGAATGTATACTATAACATTGATTTAAAAGATACAAATAAGGAAGCAATAAAATACTAAAGTATTTCAACACCAACAGCTAGGAGCCATCTCTGAACTGGATACCACTAACTTGAATCCCTCCATTTTCTCTTAAAAAAACTATTCTGGAAGCTCCCTTAACATTCAGAAATAAAGAATGGTTTGGGTGGGGACCTTAAAGATCATCTAGTTCGAACTTTCACCACTCCCATGGGCAGGGCCCTTCCCATTAGTACAGCTTCCTTAAAGCCCCATCCACCCTGGCCTTAAACAATTCCAGAGATCAAGCATCCACAGCTTCTCTGGGCAACAGTGCCAGTGCCTCACCAACCCCACAAAAAATTCCTTTCAAATAACTAATCCAAACCAACCCTCTTTCAGTTTAAAATTGCTCCCCCTTGTCCTATCACTACACACCCTCTAAAAAAGTCCCCGTCTCTCTTTTGTATAAAACAAAACCAAAATGTATTTGCATTTAAAGATAAACATTGTAGTTATACTTCATGGAGAAAACATGGTCCACTGGGGTTCACATCCTTTCAAAAACATAAAAAACCCCAAATTTTACAAAACACAATTACATGATCACCTGATTTTAAAATTTTGAATCTGATGTAATTAAAACCCATAATAATTTATATTAAATTTCAAGATAAAGAGATGTCAGTATGAAAGATCTGGTCTGTCCCTGAGCACTTTGAATTCTTCCCAGTTTCATGCCTGTTATTTCAGATGCATGGATAGACAGTTAGTGATTAAAAACAGGGAATAGAAGCCTGCCCACTTTTAGTAATGGCAAAAGATGGAAACTGACTTAAAACAAAAACCTTTTACAATCCTTTTATTGACATTTGAAATAAAGGTTTCAAAAAATATGCTGTGAACTTCCTTAGTTGTTTATTAATTAATATTTTGAAAAACCAGATCAGGCATTCCAGGTTTTTTAAGGTGCATTTTATTTTACAAATGCATTTATTTTTCAAATACATAAAAATGCATTTCATTTTACAAATGCATAAAAGTAACACAACTTGTATAAAAAATATAACAATACAGTCAACTACAAAACAGCAGCATATCACACGCAGTCTGCAAGATTCTTTTTTTCTTCAAATTGTTTGTCTACTGCAAGTGAAAGGGCCTGAAGAAAAGTTGCCATTGTGACACTCGGGGACTGAAAATAAGAGAACATTTTGTTAGACACACCAAGGCAATAGGCAGACATAGGCTTTTACATACAAGTCCCAGTATTTAAAAGAAAAATATTTTAATTTCATGTTACAAAAATTGCAAGATTCTACAAACCAAACTGCAAGTTTATTTAAATTTGGCTATCACAGCAAAGTCAAAGTCAACCTGTGCGAAGTCTTCAGTCACAATACTGTATATTTGCTTAGGAAAAGGTTTTTAACAAATCATTAAAGTGGTAGAGGTTCGGGGAATTTTTTTTCAGCAAGAAATTATAAGAGCACCAATATTAATGTTCATTTATTTAATTAAAAGTAGAATGCTCTTGGGCAGATCAATCCCACCTGTCTTCTTCAATCCCATTCTAAATTATGGACAACACATAATTGTTTCGGTCTACAAAGCTGCAGAAGCAAGTGCAGTTTAGATTAAAAGGGAGGTTTGGACCGATCTTTCACTTCAGGCAGTGTTCAGATGTCTTCCTGCCTGTCTCAAATTAACCCAAAATATAATGAACAGAATAAACTCATTTGAATATAATAAACTTACTTGAATATAAAGTGCATGTGCTAGGAAAGGAAGCTTTCTCAGGACCCGGCCACCAAGACCTTCACTTTTTCTATGGTAAAACAGAGACAAGTGCTGCTTAAATGCTAAATATCTACTCTTAAAAGGAGGCCTTTCCTTTTTCTGTGTTTCTCTATTAAGTTGCTCCAAAAGAACTTCAGATGACAATTCAGTAGGTCACTTGCAGCTCTTTTAGCAGGGAGTGAACAGACAAATTCTGCTTGTGGGAGGCTACACAGCAGCAGCACTGGCACAGCTGCCTGCCAATGCTTACATCAGGACCTTCACATTGTTGTGCCAATCTCATGAATTTGGGGGGATGTCTACCACAGCATGGTATGGACACAACCACTTTTGGAAGGACTGGGAAAAAAACTGGTTTCAGTGCTGGTCCTTATGGGTACTGCCTGTCTCCTTCTACCTACCATTTACCAGTTTTCTTCACCTCACCCACTTCATATATGTTAGCATCTTCTCCAAGCACTGCTCTGTGTACATAAAATGCAAACCTCTGTGCCTGGAAAAACTTACTTGTTTTTACTTCACTCCTCACTGGTTAAGACTGCATACTTCAGGAACAGAAAGAAAACACACTTTGCAGACTTTATGAATATTATTTTGTTCCATAGGGACCAGCACTTTGGAAAAAAACATTGCTTGATATTGTGAATATAATTTTTATTGTTTCAAGAACTGTTATGCTGCAGTGAAAGACCATTTGCTCTACCAGCATACTCAGCAAACCACAACACTATCTATTTACACTTTATTCCTCTCCCCCTTGTTTCTGTCCACTTATATCTTCACACTAAATACTAATCTAGCAGATGGCAAGACACTCTCTTAGCAGGACCTAAGGCACATGCTATTTCTGCCAAAGTGCATTACAATTCCCAATATCCACTGAGACTAAGGCTAATCCAGCCAGCAACTTGTCAAGAGGACTTCAAATGGCAGAGAAAAAACCACAAGCAGTACTAGACCAAGCCAGATCTGAGACTAAGACATGTTAGCAAATTGTGATTGCTTCCACTTTTTGTCCCCTGAAGGTTTTTGCACTTTCCCAAACAGAAAAAAAAATTGAGCTGTTTCAGATATCCAGTTGTTGGGAAATTTGGTTACTTCTACACATCATTCCATAACTCCATATGTATATATGAAAAACGTAGAATTTCAGAATCTTACCTTGAGATATCTTTCAGTACAAGGCTTAACCTTGACACATTATTTTCTATGAAGCCGATCATCTCAAGCTCTCTGAGTGTCAGAAGCTGCTGTCGAGGATATATTATTTGACACTAGAAATGAGAGTTACAAACTGTTGTATGAAAAATAAATACATTCAAAATTAAATTTTACAGTAAGAGTGGAAATACAGAAAAGGAATGAAATTTACGTATTTTTGTTACTTAAGAAGTATGATTAAAATGCAAAATTTATTAAAATACAGCATTTTACAGTTTTGCTTTCAAGTATTACCTTCATTAGTTCTTCCAGGCAAGAAAGATATATTCTAAATATTGCTGCAGTAGATGGAGGTCCAATGTATTGTTTTATGTCAGCCCTGTCTACAAAGGCCATGTCAATTTTCTCTGTAATATTTGAAGTAGTCAGGATAACTACATTGGGATACCTTCAAGACAAAAATAGATTTTTAGGTCACATGTAAAAGATTCATCTCCTTTTATGACTGGCAAGTTGATACCTTCCTTCTTATGCTTCAAATAATTTTATGCAATAAACTGTCACATCATTCTTCTCAATCAGGAATTACATTAAATGATCTGAAGCTCTTGGCCAGGTATCACCAGACTATTTCAATTCATAGTCTCTTTCCTTCAGCTGTTTCCCAAGTGTCCATAGTTCCTCTAATTCTATTTCAGAAGTGATATATGGTAACTACCTAGAATCTACTGGCATAGCTTCTGACACACACAAAAAAGATTATGAACAGAATTGTAAATGTGAACCTTTAATCAACATGTTTTACATTTCAATTTTGATGTCTGCTCTCCAAGCAGACATCATGATGCTCTGTCCTTTTTCTCTCTCTGTCATTAGGGGAAGCATACTGTCCATAGATTTGATTGTCCACCCTGGTACATGTAAAATATTCTGCTGGATTACTCCTATTTCTTTTCAAGATCAGCATCATGAACAAAGAATAATTAATCTGGTTTAGTATTCCAAGTAGGAATTGAAATTTAGCAGGAATAGGAAAACTGAAACTGTCAATTACCTTTTGCTGTTGCAATAATATGCAAACAATACCTTTTAATCTGGTCTATTTGTGTCAGTACAGCATTGACCACACGAATAGCATCTGAAGGCTCTGTGCCTGCCTTGAAGGCACTGCGAGCTGCTGTGAGGCTTTCCACCTACAAAAACCCAAACCAATCAACAAAAACAATGACAACAAAATCACCAAACACAAAAAAAACCCAAAAAGATTGCACTTTTGGAGTCCTGGCAGCAAACAGGTACCCCATGCAACACACCTTCAGATTCCTGTGTCTACTATCTAAAACTTCTTCAAAATCTTTTGTTAGGTAGGAATTTCCAGGGAAAAAGAAAGGCATGTCAAGGAAGCAAAGTGTAGTGAGGGAAATTCCTTTTTGGACAGCAGAATGGAGGCTGGTTTGCATTTTAAATTCTGGAGGTGGAGGAATGGGACACCACCAGAATAACGAATAGGTTGAATTTAGAGTGAGATTCCCCATAGGAACTCCAATATGACAAAGCTAGTAAGGTACATACTTACTAAGTTGCTTTTGTATGCAAGTTGGAAAAAAATCTAACAACAATGATCTGAACCATATTCACATTTTTTAGAGCTTTACAAAAAATGTAAAGAATACAAATCTGGGCTACTTTGAAGTTTAAAACAATATAATGTAAACATACAGCAGCAAGGGAAATTGCACCAAGAAAGGTTTCAATTCATTTTCAGCTGGAATTTGCCTAAGTCACACTATGTTCCTTCCAAACCTCTCAAATCTGCAGCAGTCAAGACTAAAGTTCACCCATCTGCACAATCACATAGCTTACGAGATAGCATAAATGCGCTTTTATTGTTCTTTGTGAATGAGCACTATTGCAGCTCCTTCCCATCAATTCCCTTTCTGCTATATTTTACGCACAACAATGCTATTGGAATCATACCTCATCAATCAGTACAAATACAAGAGCATCTCTGTCATCAACTAACTCTTGGATCTTCTGGAACATCTTGGTTACAAGCTTGCCACTCTAGAAAGACACCATATGCATATGTTAACTATTTCCTTACCACACAACCTTCCAACGCTTATCATATTTAAAGGTGGAAATGCCTGGGTTTTAAAACAACTTTCTAATAAAACTTCTCTTTAAGCATTTTCAAACCTATTAATTATTCTGAACAATCTCTGGCGCACATATTTAGGAAACAAGCTAAACAGAATAATTACAGTGTAATTTCTAAAATATGTAGCTTATTTTATTAGGTACATCAATACATACCTCAGAAAACCATTTAGAGAAAAGGCTATGGCTGTTTATCTCAATTAACTGTCCATACCTATACCTAAAGTATGAAGAGAAAAAGAAGTATCAACTCCATTCTAAATAAAAATCAGAGATATCAATAACTTCTGTAAGTGTCATTCCTGACATTCTGACCCTGGAATTCTGTGAATTAGTACTTTAAATTACTTACCTTTCAAAATATAATACATATTTTACTGATATTATTTTTGTTGCTGGAACTTGTCACGTTGCTGAAAATGTAACTAGAATTCTTATATTAAATTGCTATTAGAATTTCTTCATTAGAACAGGGTAAGTAACTCTTACCATGATAATTGCCTCATTCTTCCCTTTGTGTAAGATTTTCTTCAGTATAGCAAGAAGTGACAAAGTATCTCAACCACACATTATATAGTTTATGATTTTCATACGTTCAGTTTGGACTAGAGTAGGATCATGCCAATACACATTTTTTATGCTACACCTTCTATTTTATATCTTTGTTTTTTTTTAATATAGATTTGTTAGGTTGCTATGAACTTTTAGGCTATTTCTTATGATCTGTCTGATATACAAGCTGACCTCTGCAGATTGCAGCATTCAGACAATCCAAGCACAAAAGAAATTAGTTTAAAAAACCACTACCTATTAAAACCAGGCTCTATCAAACATGAAGATACAAAACCCAAAATACTCCTTGATCCTCTGCCCTTTAATACTCATTGATGTATAAAGTGGGCAAAAATTACTGTACTGCCACTGGAATGTCTTTTACACACCTGGGACAATTATTTACACATTTTACAAGGCCTTAAGATATCCTAATCAGTCTAGCAGATCAATTTTATTGCTAGCCTGGTGCACTACAAAAAAGAAGACATAATAGCACTAAGTACAAGTTACTTGAAAAAAATATAAGATATACTTGGGCTAATGAAAAAGAACAACTAAGTATAGTAAGCTCAAGTGAAAAATTTCCAAACAAAAAAATCACCTGTATGACAGTCGAATTGTCAGCTTCTGAGCCAATGCTTTACAGAGAGAAGTTTTCCCAGTCCCGGGAGGGCCTGATTTGAAATCAGATCCATACATTACACAGAGTCTGCATTAGATTGTTAATGACATCTAACAGATTTTTAACTATTTTATTTCATTACAGCACTAATTGTAGAGTAAAATCACAGCAGATAATGATTGCGTACACCAGAGTATTTTGAGAAAATGGCTTCCTTGACTACAATCCTAGAGCTAATGCTGGATTTTATATGTGTGCAGACACCACAAAGTTAAAACACTCAACAGCCAGAGAAGCAAAGAGTATCACCTCTGCAGGGCTAAACCTCATCAGCATTCTCTATAATCAGTGCTATGCTCAAACTTATATCTTCCTGAAACGCACTCTTCTAACATGGAAAACAGAAATATATCACAATCAGTTTGATCAGCTGTCCACTCTCCCAGAAATTTCTTCCTTGGGGAAACCCAGATCATCTTGAGAACTATACTCTGAGACAAACCTTTTGGATCTGACCTAATATCCCATGGAAGAGCCACAAAGACTTCCTCCAAGGAGGCAAGTGCAAGCACAGTTACCAGAGTATGAGTCTGAAATAAAGTCTTTCAAACAAAAACATCTAAAAAAGAAGCTTCTAAATTGTAGAAGTAAATTGACAGTTGTAACTTAAGTACAACAAACAAATATTTCCACTATGATCTTTGATTTTTGAATACCAGTCTTGATGACAAAATCAGTGCAAGATGTGCTTTGCAACAAAATTGATTCAGTTGATGCTAATCTCGTTTGTGGTATAACCTGTACAGTAAGCTAGAACTGACTGAAGATTTCAGCTTCACTAAAATAAGTAAAAGTAACTAAACTAGCAAGTGTTGTGTCCTAGGGTGATGTTATGATGCTTGTATCCCCACTCATATGTTGTTTCTGTGGGATATTATGTTCTGTGCCTTTAAGACTGGCTTTGAAGAGTGAAAGTTTTGTTTGGGTTTTTCTTATCAGGGACACAGAGACAGGGCAGTACTTAGCACAGCTTCACTTTTTTGCTTTTTGCTTTGCTCTCTTGTTCCTGCTTCTGCTTTGCTTCTGCCTGCTTTTTTTGCTTCTGCTCATTAGCTAGTTTAGCTAAACAGTCCAGATTTCTTTCTGGACTGTTTCTCCTCGCCTTTTTTTTTTGACCATCTCGAACCTGCCCTGGACTGGGACCTTGGAACACCGAGAGTTTACACCCTGTGGCTGCAGCAGCTGCCCCAGCGCCGGAGGGACTGACAACAGAGCGACCACCCCCCCTCTCCGAGAGAGACTTTCTGACTTTGTCATCTTTGTCAGAGTGGTGTCATCTGGTATTGTTCATTTTGTGTGGTGGGGGGTGCTGTGCCTGTTAAATAAACAGGTTCTTTCTGCTTCTCTCCAAGGAATTCTTCCCGAACCGTTTGGGGGGAGGGGCTGTGTGGGCTTGCTTTCTGCAGGGGCCCTCCTTCGGAAATTGTCCACCAAATTTGCCCTAAACCAGGACATATTGGCAACAGAATGGTGTCAACAACACAAGACAGACTGCCTTCCCACTTTCCCCAAAGTTTTTAAAAAGCTATAACTAAAAAAAATTTAGTACTGAAATAGAAGTTTAACTAATATATGCCTCCTAGTATCTTCAGTATCTGCATTATTTTTGTTCATTCTGTAAAAATGCAACAGTATCACTTAAAATTAAGAAATCCACAGTTGTCACTGTACTGTAAGCTTTAGAATTTGAATTCATGCAAAACAGAATATGTGAACATTGATTTGACTCTGACATTACATTTCATCCAAATTTGTACTATTGAGGCGCTGCTTTCATATCACCTCATTTCACTACATAGGATTGCAGTACAAGTCTTTCCAGAAGGAAAGTATAAACAGCTCGCCAGTGAATCTACTTGGCTTAAAACAGATAATTTTTACCATGCAGCAAAACAACTCTGTTCCATGATATCAGGTTGCTGTCAACATTTTTGTCAGAAAATAATAATGTTGTCGTCACATAATCGAGTAACTAAATGAAGAGGACAGATAGAAAGACACAAATTAGAGTCATAACAGCAAATATAACCACAAATAGAATCAATCTCTAATGATGTCTATTGTGTACTCATAACAACAACAAAAAAAAGAGCTCATCTCTTTTAGTCAAATTTATTTCCGCAAAGGATGGGAATTAATTTCTGTCCTGCCCTCAAGAATAAGAATAGCATGTACTTAGCACAAATGGAGTTCCAGAACTTTTAAATGGATAAATTAAATGCTTCAAGGAAGGCAAATTGATTTTATTTTTCATTGTCCCACGTAATGTGTGTCTGTAAAACACAAGCTGCCTAAGCACAGAGAATCAAAGACTCATATTCTGGGTCCTGTTTAGGTGTTGTACAGCTATACATTTGTACAGTTTGTTGTAGTCAGCCTACCAAACAAAGCATCTCCTGTCACATTTATTTCCTTTTTACTGAAGCATTTGTATCCGCTTCTACAAGGAATTCGTAGATTAATTCATTCCTCCAAATAATGGAAGTTGCATGTATTTCCTGGAATTATTGCTTCTAAAAATACTGCAGTTTCATTTTAGAATTATCTAGAATTAGGAAGTAGGGAGCTCTTTCAATAAAATTAATATGAACTTCAGGTGTGAATCTACAATGACTTTTACCTATAACACCTGATACCACATTATCTTCTGTTGTAACGAGCTTTAGATCCCTGCATGTTGATGGGACAATACAGTGGTGCTCCTGCAATATCTCATGCTTGAGATGGAGCAATCACACAACAGCAAAAACAACTGAACTTAATCCACACATTTGTCAAAATTCTCACTGTGCTATTTTGAAAATTCACAGCAACTATTTCAGAGCCCATGGAACACAAACATGCTCAGGCATTCCCGTGGTTTAAAGGAAGATTTATCACAATTTTACAGTAGTAGTTCAAGTTTTGGCCATTAAAAGCAACCATTTCTTTCCACCCATATACACTTACACTCAACAGTGATAAGCTTGCTGCTATTTAGTACACCAGCAAGTCTAATGAAATAGTCTTGTCATTTCACAGATGACTCTGAAAACTGTTCCATAAATTACACAAATGTGGATGTATTAATTGATTTTTACCTTATAAATTAAGAAGTACCATCACTGGAATGTTTTGCTTTTCTGTATTTGGTTATAAAGACTTAAGTGAGAATACTGTATCTACGGTATTACAAATAAGCTAATGAATTAATTACGTGTCCAAGAACTTCAGTTAGAAGCTGAATTGAACTACTTGTGGGTTTTATTTGCATCACAATTACTAAATTTCAGATTACCGTATTACTGTTCTACAATCTCTGGCAGTTAATCATCACAACCTCTGATGAATGCACAGGATCTTCAAACTAGAAAACAACCCCATGGAAGTATTTTGTTTCTTTCCAATGTCTTGCCAGCATTCAAGTGGCAGGGCACTCAGCTTTGGTCAAATAACCGAATAAGTATTTGCACGAACAGTAGCCGTGCTTGCTGTGCTTGCCGACATTACTGCCAAGTCCATTAACTGTTTAGCTGCTGCCAGAAACAAAGTTAAACTCCCATTCCCTTCTGCCCAGCCTGCACCCATATCTCCATAGGATGCAGCAAACTTCAAACAGGTTTAATTTCAGCTCTTACTTCTCCTCAAGCAGTTTTAATTGTTATTCATTTCCAACTTACATTCGATTTTACTTCAGTGTCATAGATAAGACTTTCCCAAAGGCCATGGAATTCAGCTGCAAAAGCAATATATTATATACCTGTTTAGTATAAATCAATCTGGAAACCTGTAACTCATCATTGCACCACAAAACAGTTTTCAAATTATGCTCAACTAAAATGAAGAATTAAGAACACGTATATGAAAGCAAGTAAAGCATCTGTGGGGAAAAAAAAAGTTTTTCAACTTTTCAACTTATTTTTCTCCAAATGCGAACGCCACTTTCTAACAGACAAATTCAGCAGTTTCCCAGCTTCTATTTCCTCCAATATCTGTGACAAGAAATTAATTTTAATTTCTTAACATGAAATGAAAAATATCATTCCTTCCATTCTCAGTAGAGGATGAACTTACATTTTATCAAGGAAGCAATGAAAACTAGTGGTAGGAGAAGGGTTCTAAGGCAAATTTTATCATTCAAGTTTGCCTTTTTTTTTTAACATCAAGATGTAGAGGACGAAAAAAACCATGTAGCTGAATAATGCATAAAAGCCTAAAGTTGTCATTCGAGTATCAATCATTCCTAGCCGTTGGCTTCTAACTTTCAGCAAAGCATAAAAGACTGAACAACTATAAACCACGAAATTGTGGCAATAATTGCTGCAGTGTGTTTTCTTTAGTTTTTATTGGCATGCTCACTATCTAATTTGTGATTTTACAATCCCTTTGTGTTGTCCTCCCCTTGCCTTTGGAGTGGCACAGGTTTGCATCTCAAGTTTCTAAATTTAGACTTGCTCAGTCATTGTTATTCAGTTTGGTTAAGTGTCACTCCTTCCTATTGTTACCCAGTCATTCCCTGCCAAGCTTCAAACCCCTCCCCTTCCCAGTTGTCACTCCCCCCTATGCCTACCCTTTTCCCCAG
The DNA here is from genome assembly GCF_000277835.1 of Geospiza fortis. Taxonomy (NCBI): domain Eukaryota; kingdom Metazoa; phylum Chordata; class Aves; order Passeriformes; family Thraupidae; genus Geospiza; species Geospiza fortis. The sequence goes on along the minus strand of NW_005054325.1, from coordinate 287,985 downwards.
AACCTTCCTTACTCCTCCTCCCCCTAGGTGTCAATCCTTCCCCAAACTGCCCTCTCTTCCAGTAAATTCCTTGTCATTTTTGTTTCCTTTAGAACCCCATTGTTTAGAACCCAAGTTATTCCCTTCTCTAGTGCTCTTTCATTGGTCTAAATATGAATTACCCCACCTCAGACCCCTCCCCAACCATATCCCTATTGCTTTGTTACCCTAAATCCCTCCTCCTGACAAACGTTATAAAAACTCCTGTTAATCTCGAGTCAAGGTCTTGGCTGTTTGGAGTCTTGAACTCAAGGGAAATTACCACCAAATAAAGCCACCTCAGCTCTACCTCAAGACCCGTGCTGCTGTCTTTTTGCTCCTGTGCCAAACCTCTACTGGTAGCTGGAATTCTGCAGAGCTTGAAAGGGGGGGGGGTCTGTCGCGCCCCTGTTGTCGCTGAGCTGGGTCACCCTGATTTTAGCGCACCACAACAATAATGTCAATGTATCAGATTTAATTCTTCCTGAAAACTAATGTAACGGATAATAAGGCATTTCACAACATGGAAAGAGTAGGAAATGTTTCAAAATTACTGCCTCTCTGAGCTAAAGCTCACACTTGTGCTTTTCATTTCAGGCAGAGAATCAAACTTCCCCAAGCACAGGACAGTAACAGGCAGGTCTGGCTCTATCACAGAGGAAAGCCTGATTTTTCCTCTCCAGAAGATAAAGACTAAATCTCTTTACTTTGTCTGTTTCATGTATAAAAGCAGTACTGTCATGGAGGCTGGAAGCCAGAAGTGGGCTCTGGGAAATGAATATTTAAAGTGATAAGCTTCTTGTGAATCTTCAAGTTAAAAAAAACTTGGAATGCAACCACCAGTGTTAAAAACTTGCATGCTTCTGATTATGACTACACTTTTTAGACCACAAGACCAGTTATTTCCACACATCCACAAGTATTACAGAAATAAAAGATGTGTTTTGGAATCATTTGCAGCACGTCAGTCAAAACCACAAAGGAAAAAGTCCAAATATATTTGTTCCATAAAGAAAAGAGTCCAAACATATTTGTTATATAGACAAACAATAAATACAAATAGTACCTTTATAGGTAACTATAAACACTTTTAGCCTTTGCAATATTTTCTTTATTGCTCTAGAGCTCCCAGAAATGCTACACAGATACCTGCTGGTAGCACCCAGTGGTGAGCTGCAGTGATATCATCATTCTCTTCTTCCAGGTTTTCAGAGGTTGGTCCTTCTTCATTCAGATGAAAAACATGAAGAGAAAGATTGCTTGTGCTCAGGTCAATAGGCTAGAATGAACATAAAAAGATTTGTTACCTGTCATATTTCTCATTCAAAGCTAGTTGAACAAATGAAAGTTACAGTTCTCAGCTGGCATTTCTCTGTGAAGCCTACTACCTCTGTCTCAGACCTTAATAAGCAGGAAAAAAAAAAATTAGCCACCTTTTTCTAGTTATACTAGTCAGCCTAAGAAGAGATACTACATCATTCTACAGACCTTGTCTTGCTTCTGCCCTTAGGGTACCACGAGTCCACCTACAACTAGTTCAGGGGCACATAAACAGAGGTGCACGTTCTTGACCAGGAATACCTGTCTGTCCTTCAGTTTCAGGTCCGTGTCCACAATTGCCACAGACTGCACATTGTTGTTAAGGAAAGGGTCATCAAATTCTGTCCACTTGTAATCACCAAACACGATGTTGTGTCTGTTCAACAGCTTTAAGACACTCATCCTAATATCTTCTTTCTTGGCCAAACTAACAAGAAAGAAACATCATTACTTTATGGCATTGACCTTTATAAGGCAATTTGAATTAGTGTTGGAAAGCATTATTTCATACATGAGGCTTTCACGGAAAATAGCTTCTATCTCGCACACACCGAAAAACCCAACCAAACAACCACCAACCAACAAAATCCCAAATCCTAAAAAAACAACTAACACAAAAAATCCCAAACCCACTCAGTCCTCCTCCAGCATTCTACAGGAAAAAAGAACCTGTCAGATTCAGTCTGTCTGCAAAAGCAACAAGCTGGACAGTTGGTTTTAATTTGTGCATTAAAAGACATAATCCAAATAATACCATTTGCTATGTTTGAGGTCATATCAGGGGACACTGAATGAGACAGCTAGAAGACTTCAAGAATGGAAAACAGTTATGCAATCTGTGTTTCAGCAGTAAGCCCAAAAAGACTTGGAGCCAAGCTACAGACTGAATTTAGTAAGCTTAACTTGGAAGCTCTATTATACTTTCAGGACAGCTGAAACACCAGGATGGGGACACAATATAGGGAGAATTCCAGAAGACACAAAAACTACAGGAAAAGGAATACCATTTGAAGATTTAACTTAATTTTGCAATTTCACTCATCTAGAACCAGTGCAAATTCTCAGTTCTCTGTTAACCCTGGCAAAAATAGCACAGTGTATATTTTACACTTTGATTTTTCTAATGTCTCAGACATGCTCTCTCATATCCTTAAGACATCCAAACCGGTAAGATAAGAACTGGATAAATAGACAAGGAGGGTTGGACTGTCTAGCTCAGAGGGCTGTGATTAGTACAAAGATTAAGCAGAGCTGTCAGTAACTTGGGTGGGGAAAGGCAGTGTGGTGCTGTTAGCATTGGGACCAGCACTGTTTTTGCATCCTTGACAATGGGATTGAAAGTGACTGAATCAAGTTTATGGATGTCACCAAAGCAAGGAGAACTTTCAGTATTCTGGAGGGCAGGGCTGCTGTTCAGAGGGACCTCTGCAGGTTGGAAATACGGTCTGACTGGAAACTTTTGATGTTCAGCAAAGGTAAACATGAAATCTTAGCTCTCCACCCACTGCCCAGATAACAGAACAGATCAGAGGCCAACTGAATGACATGCTGTTTTGCAGAAAAGGGCCCATGGGTACTGGGTGGACAAGCAGGCAATAAATCAAGTGTGCCCCTGCTACAAATGAGGACAACCTTATTTGAGGCTGTGCTACCAAGACTGCAGATGTTAGGGAGAGCAAGTGTTTCCATCCACTGGCTTTGTAAGACCACATCTGGAGTACTGTGAGCAGTTGTGAGCACAGAGAAAAGGATGAACTGGGGCAAACCCATAATGTGGCCAACAACTTCATTATGAGACTGGATGACATGACCCACAAGGTGAACCTGAGCAAAGTGTATTTGTTCAATCTTAGGAAGAGACACAGGTGAGGAAACTCGCGGGAGAGCACAGAGAAGGCAGAGCTGGGTCCTGCGGGCTCTTGGAAATGCGCAGAACGAGGCCGAGAGGAAACAGGCACAAGTGGCAACAAGCAACGCTTTGATCAGAGACCTGCTCGACTTCTGGTGAACTTCCACATGGATCTGAACGCTGTCACATACGTTTGGGAGAGCTTGCTTCAAATCTCCAGCAGCGTCTTCCATCTTTCTCGCTCCTAGGGGAAAAACGACACCAAAGAGAAGCGACTTCCAGCGACTGCTACACGTCCACGGCACGGACAGCCCTTTCCCGGTGCCCCGTCCAGGTGCACACCGCCCCCCGCTAAGACGAGGTACTTGATCGGGACCAGGATCGGGATCGGCAGCTTCCCTCCCTCAGGAGATGGCGACGACAGGCTCGGGACACGCCGCGAGCGCGGTCGCGCGTACG
>NW_005054325.1:241340-283934 GCF_000277835.1 Geospiza fortis | reverse complement strand
GCGGGCGGTGCAGTGTGAACCGGAGCGTCTCCGTGCTTCCCACGGCCGCTCCTGAGGGGATCCGGTCGCTGCGGTGCTTGAGTGATGCTTAATTTCACCTTGCTCTGCAAGGACATTGCGACGGTTTTAGAGGAGGCCGAAGAGCCGGTTTCTAATGTCTTGCAGGTTTGTGGAACATCACAACGTAAGATGTACAGATCGACTGTTTGTTAGCTTGGATTTGTTAGTCTTAGCTTTTGTTTTTCTTTCCAAATGTAGTGTGTGTATTTTTGATTTGCAGGGAATTCTTATAATCAGTAGTTCTAGAAGAAGTTTTGGAGCTGGGATTGTTTATTCTGGAGAAAAGGAGGCTCGGGGGGACCTTGTCACTCTGCAGCTGCCTGAAAAGAGGGTGTATAGCCAGGTGGGGGTCGGTCTCTTCTCCCAGGCCACCAGCCACAGGACGAGAGGACACGGCCTCAAGATGCACTAGGGGAACTTCAGGATGGACATTGGGAAAGAATTTCTTTACAAAAAGGGTGATTATGTATTAGAATGGGGTGCCAGGGAGGTGCTGGAGTTTCTGTCCCTAGAGGTGCTTAGGAAAAGACTGAATGTGACCCTCAGTGCCATGGTCTAGTTGACATGTAGTGTTTGGTCATAGATTGGACTTGATCTCAGTGGTCTTTTCTGACCTAATTGAGACTGATTTTGTGATTGCTGTGTGCTGTTGGCTCCCTGTGCATTTATTAATTTTTTTTTAATTTAGATTATGTGGACAAGCCTTTGGAAAAACCTTTAAAGCTGGTTCTTAAAGTTGGAGGCAGTGAAGTCACTGAACTCTCTGGGTCAGGGCACGACTCTAGTTACTACGATGATAGATCAGATCATGAGCGAGAACGACATAAAGAAAAGAAGAAAAAAAAGAAGAAAAAGTCAGAGAAGGAAAAAGAAAAGCATCTAGATGATGAGGAAAGAAGAAAGAGAAAGGTAAGCTGTGATTTTTAGAATTCAGGCGCACCAGCCTTCATGCTTGCTTATCAGGTCTAAAATCTGGTGCAGAACTTTGTTTAAATCACTGTTACAAGAAGCTTATTGTCTGGATATAGCACTTCAGAAATGTAGAAAACCCTTGTGTGTGAGTTGGTGTACTTCTGCTATTTACAGGAGATACCTTTTGTGATGATTCTATGAACAAAGTAAAAGCTTCCTTCTTATAACTTTTTATTTTCCTTGCTTATTTGCTTTGAAGAAATGTTTCTGTTTTCAGTTGGATCTTTTGTATTTTAGCCTGGTCACAAACATGTTTTGCTACTGTTTTAGGGAGGGTATTTTCAGCTTTTCAATTCCTGGCTGTGTTTGCGTTTTGGAGATGTGCCAAGTTACTGGACATTGAAGTTGATATGTTTACTCAAAACAGCTTCTGAACTCTTGAGTACTGTGGTACATTACATCATTAGCTCTTGGAATAACCTATGTGCTGGGCTTTGTGACTTTGTTAGTAGTAAGTAGGGTGGTCAACTTAGTTGTCTGTGTTGAGCGTTAGGGAGTTTGTTTAAAATCAGTAGTGAGGCATTGACAGCACAGTTACTTGTACAATTCAATTTTAAGAGTATTTATTTTGTGTAATAATGGTTCCCTGACCTTTCTGCTTTTTTAATTCTTTCCTGTCATGTAGTTTTACTATTCTTGTGTGACAGTTTTTTTTTGTGCTACTTTGTGTGTGTTTGTGGCTAACATCTATCAGTTCCAAGTAATACAAGCCTAACAAAAAAATCATCTGGAAGTGACAGATCTCATAGGATCGTTCAGAAGCTCTTAAATACAGCACAGACAGTGCACAATTTTCTTAGTACAGATGTTTCAGGCTGGGACTTGAAATGTAGCAAAACCAGCTGTCCTTCATACAAGATTTTGCAGTATCAGTTGCCTTTACTGAGTTGTGGGATGGGGATTGTTTGGATTTTTTTCACAGAACTTCATGATTAATACATTCAAAATAAGCGAATGGATCTTTAAGTAATGAAACCATAGTCTAAAGAAGGTTAATGAAAGTGTGCTTTTATATGCAAATGTGGATAATGATTGTGGAATTTCAGGAATGACTGAGATGTACCTTTGCTTTGAAACTCAGGAAGAGATCATTAATTGCCACCACTGTTTTTTATGGTTCTTTTGTTGGCTGAGTTGTCATATATTTTACTCATTTCTGTTTAATGTGACAAACACAAAAATACATTGATGAGAGCGGAGCCAGAGATTGATCATTACTCAATAGTCAATTAACTTTCTTTGCTTTCTGGTGTAGCTTATTATCATGCAGTTTTACATATGAATAGCTTCAGAATTTTTCTTTTCAATGAACATGCAGGAATGATGGAACAATATTGTATCAAATACAAAGTAGCAAAATATGAACAGTTTTAATAGGAGAAGAAAATTGAAAAAGTGATAGTGAAAATATATGCAATATTTTTAAACCATATTGTGACTTGGATGTTGAATGAGTATTCCAAATTAAAAACATCACTGTTTCTTGCCTTTTCATGTGTGGGATTGCACATCCCTCTAAAATATGTCTTTTCTCTACTGTCCTAGGAAGAGAAAAAGAGGAAAAGGGAGAAGGAACAGTGTGACACTGAAGGAGAAACTGATGACTTTGATCCTGGGAAAAAGGTGGAGGTTGAACCTCCTCCAGATCGTCCTGTCAGAGCATGCAGAACTCAGCCAGGTGAACAGTGTGAAAGATTAAATTATTTTGGTTCTTTTTAAAAGCACTTAAAACAAAGCTTTAGTCAAAGATAAAATTTTCGTGAAGATTTACTGAAATATAGGAACTTGACTTTTTTCAACATCCAGAACTTTCTGCTATCTGAGAAGTCAATATTCTTCTTGGTGCTTCCATGTTTTAGTAGGTTTGTTTTCAGGTGACTAATGTTGCCAAGGACATCTGTCTCTGGCCTCTGTTCCTTGGCAGGGTAAATCTCATTATGAAAGTGTTATTGCACGTAGTGCTCCCCTAGTTTCTTCTCCTTAGCATTTACACCACAGTGATCAGAATGTCTGAAACTAAGTTTCGTTTAGTTCAGGGGAAAAAACTCTCATGGAGACTTCTTAGGTATTGTTTTTGTCTTTTTTGGTTTTCTAACCTATGTGGAGTTTTAGCATCTCTATTCTCATGGAAAGGAATAGTTTATCTCTAAAGACTGTAGACACCACACACCAGCCCTGTTTTTAATTTACAAATCTTCTCTAATTCTTATTATTAGACAGAATATTTGTCAGTTGTGTGTGGCAACTTCTGCATGTTTGATCATTTCAGATTTTGCCTTGCTTTTTCGACCAGTAGCCATTGCTTGATAATTAAAACTCAGCATTGCTCACTGGAAACCTTTACTTTAGAGAATTTTCAATTACATCTTGATCTCAGTTATACATAAGTCTGAAAATGGAACCTAGTAGTAAAAAAATGGGTCACTAGGAATATTGTGAGTCTTGTCTTTGGAATACTGCCCTTTGACTAGTCAAGTAATCCTAAGGAATTTTATAATTGTGACCACACAATTAATTGAGGAATAGTGGCTATCAGCTGTCAAGGTAACTGAAATTTTCAGATCAGAGTTTTATGTCTCTGAGTAGTCAGGAGCCTTAAAAACTGACAAGATAAAAACTATTCCCATTATTATTCTCTTTTCGTCTGGTTGTAAAATGGTATTGGAAAGCATGTAAATTACCTGACCCATTGTGTTTAAGAAAGGAAATATCTTTCCTCTATCATGGAGAGTTGGATTTTCAATTCTTGATGCTTCATTAATGTTTCAAACATCACTTAAAGCCAGTCTCTCTGAGGTAACAGGTCATTAACATGTAGTGTTTCTTGTGTGATCTGTACAGGAAGTGAAATTGTAGTTGTTACCTCTCTTGCCAGTAAATCTTCATCTGTTTGTCACTCTGTGATTGAAAGGCTTATAGAATTGCATGGAGTTTATGGTGAAGAAACCATGAAAATTGCACAGCGAACATGTTGTAAGAATATGGATTTCCCAACTGCAGTATTTGAGCAACCAAGTTTCACTTTTTCTGCAGAAATATATAATGTAATTATTTTAATCTTATTAATACATATTCTTAGAGCTGCTAAATTTAGCACTACATCTGACTTAATGGGTACTAAGTTTTAATGTGATAAGAAAAAAAGCTCAGAAAATGAAGGAAGAAGAAAAAGCTACTGTGTGCTTAGATATCTGATGTGCTTCTGCTTTGAAATCCATGTTCATACATTCGGCTTCAGATCAGTACAAGCTGTATTGTAGTGAGATTTTCTCTCTGATACTTATATTTTAAAAAAATATATATGCATATGTGGTTTCATTGCACTTATATGGGTATTCATCTCAAAATGCAGCTGAAAATGAGAGCACACCAATCCAGCAATTACTGGAACACTTCCTTCGCCAGCTTCAAAGGTAGTAAATGTTTTTGTATCTTCAACTGTGTAGGCTGTGTCTGGTGCATATTTGTATGTGTTACCTGGCAACTTCATATCCTGGTTTTCTGTTTGAAAGCAGTGCCTGGTGACTGACTGTAAGATATTTGTTAACCTTTGCAACCATGTCAGATCTGGTTGTTTTTAAAGATAAGTTGGGGATAATTATTACCAAGTTTGCAATTCTAGCATTGGGCACGGAAATAAATGTTTTGGGCAAATTATACATTGCCATTATAAATTTATTAAATATTAATGACTTAGTTTAGGGATTAAAAGCCAGTTATAATTCTACATTACTTTAAAAGATTGGACTGTTTTGGTTAAATTTTGTTTTATTCAGTGTCCACTGTCAGATACAAAGCAAATTTAGACCTGGTTACTTGATAATCTTCTGAATTGGGAGAGGCTTTTTATGTTATTGTTTTCTTAAACCTGCACCTCATGTTTAAAAAAATTTCCTTTTTTATTTTGTAGCAATAAGCTGAACTTGGAACCAATTAAAAAAAATGTAACATTGTATTTATTTTTAGAGGACCTTATGAACGAGTAGAATTGAGCTTTTTTCACAAGAAGCCAAAAGACCAAGTTGGAGTGTAGAGACACAGAAAACATACAAGAATTAATTAAGAAATACGAGAACTAGCTTGAATTGACCATTTGATCATTGAATTGAATTGAAAGACATTTTTAATAAAAATTTTCAATAATTTCTTTTTAAAATAAGTCTACATATGTGAAATCACAATGCTCTCCTTTATCAGGAATTTTTTCAGACATGGATCGGTTTTATGAGAATGTTTTTAGTAGTTTTTGTTTTTTTAGTAGTACTATTGTGTTATTAATGTGATGCAAAAGCAAGGATTGTTTTGTTGCCTGCTGTAAATTTAAATTTATTGTTTTTATTTTTAGGAAAGATCCTCATGGGTTTTTTGCTTTTCCAGTCACGGATGCCATTGCTCCTGGATATTCCATGATAATAAAACACCCTATGGATTTTGGTACAATGAAGGAAAAAATTGCAGCAAATGAATACAAATCAGTCACTGAATTCAAGGTGAATTAATAAAGATTTAGATATTTCAAAACTAGTAAGAAACTGAAGGTTCTTTTTAACTGTAGAAGCCTTTGTTACATGAATTAATGCTCATTTTTTTCAGAACTGAGCACTTTTGTATATTCAGAGCGTTACAAATAATTGGCCATATTCTACTACAATCGTCTATAAATTGCTATGGAAACCAAGAAGATCTTCTAAAGTTCTGTGGAATTTAGTTTTTTGCTAAACTTCGACAGGAGTAAGATTATCACCAAGACTTAAGCCACTGAGCTCTTTTTTTTTGTCATTTTTTTAATCTAGACCTTGTTAGATTGATTTAAACGTAATTTGGACCTGTCTGCAAGAAACCTGCGGATATACTGGAGCATCTTGTATATGAGTAAATAGCAATTACATATTTTTTATGTTTAATTACTCTGGTTTTTATATAACTTCATTTGAAATTGTCTTCTGGCAGAAACTTACTTGGCAAGTTTATTTGTAGCTTAACTTAGTTATTAGTCATATTGTTATTGCTGAAATAATTTATTAGATACATCATGGTTTCACAGACAGTGCAGTAAGAAATTTTTTCATAGTACTGCTAGCTCCTGAAGGAGAGGAGTTTTCTCCAACTGATTTGTGAGGGCCATGAATTATTAGCAGCTTTTGGAATTGCTTTTTTCTAGACTGATGTTGATATGATGGTAGCCTCAGCAAGAGAGCATTGGCTTGTTTCTCAGGGTTAATCTCTTTTTTTGAAAGGTCCGGCAAGGTGAGCAAAGAATGGTTTACATTTCTTACAGATGCTTTGACAAAGATTATTACTCTGTTTTGTTAAATGTGCTATAGAGGTTTATAGGAAATAGTGAGAAAGGATTCATGATAGCATTGCCATCAGCAATGCCTTCAGGTGTCTAAATTGTCTTATTCAGCAGCTTAAAAGGGAAGTTTGGGTGGAAGCTCTGTGACTGTTAAGTAACAGGTAAGGTTGCAGTATTGAAACTGGTGGGATAGAAACCTAAAAAAGAAGAAAATGGCAGTATAAAAAAGAAAATGGCAGTATAAAAGGCAGTCTAAAAAGACTGACTTTTTCTTCAAGGATTTAGCTTCTGCTGGTAGTCAGAGGAGTGATAAAAGTTTTCTTAAAAGTCTGCCCATGTTAGAGCAAAAAAGGAATTGGACTCCCTTTCTAGATACATGAGGGTACCTAATTAAACGGAACTACAGAACCATAACCTTAATACAGAAATTAAGTTTGTAGGTTTTTAATCTCTGAAACAAAGTCTGCTCAAAAGTTTACCTGTCTGATATAACTAGCTGAGGCTAGTCACAAGACAAATAATCTAAGAGTAGAGTCTGAAAGAACTCTGTCCTGCATTTAAAAGAGGGGCAATTTCTGCAGAACACTCATTCGTTTTGCTTCAGAAAAAAAAGAGTCTGCTTCAAAGTTGGGCAAGCAAAAGACTGGCTGTTTCTGCAGCACTTGAAAGGCCATCACTGGAAGTGTAGCTTACATGCACTTCTTTGTCTGGTTCTTGGGCCATAGTTTGCTTGTCCATGTCACCTTCTCAATTTCTGTCTTTGCCATGGTCTTGGTAATTGGAGGCAGAGAGCTTGTAATGCTGTAAAAAGTCACCTTAGTAGCTCGGTCTAGTGTTTGGTCCATTTAGTCCATTTAGTCCACTTGGTTAAAGAGAAGATGTTACGTTTGGCATTCAGGAAAGAGAGTGGTTTTTATAACCAAAAGCCACTTCCAAAGGAAACTGAGCATCTTGGAGAGGTAGAAGAGGCTCAAACCTTTGCAATTCTGCTTTTGGCTTGTGTTCATGAGCCTGCTCCTAGACTATTACTGTGTTCTTCAAAGAGCTGCCAAGATGGAGTGGTATCTTCCAGTCATTTAACAAAGGCCCTGAAATGTTTACAGTTCTTTTGTCTTGTATTTTACAGGCCGATTTTAAACTGATGTGTGATAATGCAATGACTTACAACAGACCAGATACTGTTTACTACAAGCTAGCCAAGAAGATACTTCACACAGGCTTTAAGATGATGAGCAAAGTAAGAGACCTATTAAAAACAAAAAGCAGAAACTTTGGGGGTTTTATGTTACCATACTTAAAAGGAAGAAAGTAACAATGGTAAATGTTGTTTCATCCATCTGTGATGAATTACAGCAGTGCCAGTTAGTGCTGCTATATTTAAGGGCTTGATGGCATTTTTGTTATAACCCAGTCATTTTTACTTACTTCTCAACCTTACCTGCGCCACTGAAGTCAGTAAGAGCTTCTTTCAGTGGAAGCAGTTAGTATCCATGTATATGCAGCTCTACCGAAAAATCCTACTTCTGGCTGAAACTTTGGAAGCAAGATATCATTTAAGTTTTATTTCTGTGTAAACAAGAAAGCGCTACTTTTTTGAAGGTGTTGGGGAGTTTTCAGCGGTGTCACAAATACTTTTTACTCAGATACAGTTGTTGGCTTGTCAAATGAAGGTTTTTTTTGTGAGCTGCTCTGTGTGTGCACGTGTGTGTGTGTGTGTGTGTGTGTGCGCATGTGTTACAGTGATGGTAAGTTTTGTGTAAAATAGTTGGTTTTGCATATGCAGTTTGTTTGTTTGTTTGTTTCTCTCTTGATAGTTGGGCTGCAGAAATTCTGATGCCATGCTACCATGACCAAATCATGTTGCATCGCCTTTGGAAATGAGACATTACGAACAAAATAAGGCCATGGCCATTCCCATCCCATCCCATCCCATTATCATAGCATCTTGGCTATGAGGGAAAGGTTAAGTCCCTGCCGCTCTGTCCTTTCTGATTCTAGGAACGGCTGTTAGCTTTGAAGCGCAGCATGTCGTTTATGCAGGACATGGATTTTTCTCAGCAGGCAGCTCTTTTGGGCGATGAAGACACAGCAGTTGAAGAACCTGTACCTGAAGTTGTTCCTGTACAAGCAGAGACTACCAAGAAATCCAAAAAGCAAAATAAAGAAGTTATTAGGTAAAGGTTTTAATGGGCATGCTTACTGGTTTGTTGCAGCTTTTGTAGCATTACACAGCAGGAAAGAACTGAGGGAAGTAACTCAGCAGTTTTCCTTAAAGTCCATGGGATAAATGGGCAATTTGATTGTATTTTATTTGTTTATTTATAGAGCTTGTTTAATAACCCAGTGATTCTTAACTTGAAGCAAACAATTCAAAAGATGACTGCATATTCTTTCAAACACTTAAAATTAATATCTATAGAGATATTTTCATTCTTTTTTATATCTATATTAAATAATGACTGTTTTTTTCTCATAGAGCTACAAATACCTTTTGCATTTTGTTCCTTTTTTTCCTTTCCTAAAGTAGTCTCATCAAAATGTAAGAGGTTCTTCCCAGGAGGGCAAAGTGGCCCCAGATCAGTGAGTGATTTTATTTAACTTTAACCTTGTCTGGCAGGTTATGAAAGTACAGGAGATTATTTCTGGAGCAGATGATAACATATCCCCAGTGAAATCTTATTAAACTTCTTGGTAAAATACATCACTAGTGCAATAGTAATCCTCCAGCTAATAGGTACCTCCATGTTACAAATTCATATTTTTATAACTAAAATCTAATGTTAATAATTTTAATTTTTTTAATCTGAATTTAGTAAATTTATGAGATTTTAGCAGAAACCATGATATGCAAGCAACTTATATTATTCAGTGTTCTTGCATAGGCATCCAAAGATAGACTGAATTTAAATTGTAAAGCATTATATCAATTGGAATTTTATGGGAAAAAATATTGCAACACAGCACCGCTAGTCATGTTGTAAATAACCTGATCATGTAGATATGTTCTGCAGGTTTCTTTTTAAATCCTCAAAAAAACAAAAATGAAATATACCTTGTTTCATGGTTTTTTAAAAGTGAGCTTTAGAGTTCTCATCAGCCACTTTTCATTTTTTACACTTTCAGCATTTTTGTAATCCTTATTGCTGACGGAAGAAGTGGTATTCTAATTTAGGGGTTTTTTGGAAATAGAAGACTGCAACATGTATCTTCAAAAATAATTTTCAACAGTAATTATCTGTGGTGGAAGCTATTCTAATGATAACATACAGAAACTAATCTGTTCCTGTATCATAGAGAATTGAGAAGGTATAATTTCTCCTTTGTTTAATGGGTTGTGGATAGAATTCAACTGAAAGCGCCTTTTTGTAGGCAAGTCTTGAGGGGGAGGTGCTTTGGTTGTTCCTATTTTTTTAGAAGACAAAATAATTTGGTTTGTGTGGTGTCCAGGATTAATTCTTGCATAAACTCTACGGCAAGAATAACTTTGTCCTTTGTCACAGAACAAGAAATTGAGACTGCCGTCTACATTAACATACATCCTGGTACCAGTTTATCAGCAATCAGATGTAGTATAAATCTACTTTTCTGTTCCTCTCAATATCTGTGTAACTTTAGTAGCTGAAATTAGTTTTTTTCTAAGTAACATGAACTTTTAAATACTTGTATTTTTGCATCTGTAGGATTGATACTGTATTTTTTGATGAGGAATAAGACCTTGAGAGGGGAAAATCAAACCTAATAGCAGATATTTTTGCTTTCATATTTATGGTTACAAACAGAGGAGTTGAAGTCAATGTTTACAAAGTGTTAAAGCAGCTTAGACCTCTATTTAGAGGAAGAAGTGACTTGATCACTTCAACATCCTAATGTTTAAATAGTTTTTGAAAATTTTTTATTAGGATGTTACAATCTTCTGAACATTCTCTAAAAATTCTTGTCCTTCAAGTATTCTGTAGTGGTGTGATAGCAAGTGCCAGTTGTTGAGGAGTTTCCTGCTGTATACACCCTTTCTTAAAGTTTCAATGAAACAAAATAATATAACACATTTATCTCGTAATAGTATGATCCTGTGATCTTTTTATTGTCTTTAATAGCAAAACTTACTTGTGTATCGGATCTGAATCTCTATACAGAGAGAAATTCTTAGCTAAGCAAATGGAAGAAGATAACCCAGGAGAGAGAAATGGATTTGGTGTGAGGAGATGCTCTACCCAGTACCTAAGGTGTTTGGCCCTAGTGTCTAATGTCCATATAATGCCCTGAAATACTTTGATTTACAACATTTATTTTATATATAAAATATAATGAAGACTGCCATATTCTATGATATCTTCACACTTCTTTTTATGATACTACCTTTTCCTGATTTTATGTGATAGCTATGTCCTGTTCCATCCTTGAGTATGCTTATTTGCTACGATTTTATTGGTTTGGAGCTCTAATGAAAAGGGATCTACTGAAAGAAAAATGTTAAATTCTCTAATTTCAGTTACAAGCAGTTTTGTGATTGATACAGATTAGGAGCGCTAACTGCCAATACTGAAAACATAGGAATTAAAGGACTCCCTTTTAGACTGGGAGTTTGGTCCTACTTCTGCAAGCAGTTATATGACATAATCATCATAAGTGCAGCCTGTTGGGTTTTTTCTCTGATAAGCAGCAGTTTCTATCTCTCATTACATAATTTATTTTCTGCATCTTCCTGTTTCTAATTTTTGAAAATAGTGTATATGTGCATGTGGGAGACTAAGGATGCATACAGCATTCACCTTGTATAATTGCCAGTTTTACTCCCAGTCTCTGTTTTGTGCATCATTTTATACTTCATTTTCATCAGGATACAGAAACAAATTTTTGAAGACAGAAGTTTGGTAGTTCACAGCTTCTGCTGCAAAACTTCATAATATGAATGTAATGATTATATGATTATAATGATTATAATTCCCCTTAAATGCTGAGGTAGACTGACACTGGGAAAAGAGTGGGACTGATTCTCTATTAAGCAAAGCCAGAATTCAGCTCTTTGTTTTGTTTTAGCTTTTAATTGCTACAGCTCCTCTTCTTTTCTTTTTTAGCTGCATTTTTGAACCTGAAGGGAATGCATGCAGCCTGACAGACAGCACTGCTGAAGAACATGTCCTGGCACTAGTGGAACATGCAGCAGATGAAGCTCGGGATAGGATCAATCGATATCTACCCAACAGCAAGGTCTACTGCGCATGGCAGTTTGCAGTTCCAGTTTGTGCCTGACTATTGAATGCTTTGTTTCATGTTAAGAAACAGGCTTTACTGTTAGGCTGCCTGGGACTGGAGCATCTGGGATGTATGTTCTGTGTGGTGTACTGATACTGCTGTTGTCTATCTTTAGTTGCCACTGAAAGCCACTGTAGGGAGTCCTAAGTCAATCTCAGGTTCTCTCTTTGGAAATTCACCTAAAGGAAACAGTGAAATGTTCCATCTTGAATTGCAGCCCTTAGCACTGAAAGTGATTAAAATAACATCACACTTCTCTTATTGTTGCAACCTCAGAAAAAGCAAACTACGGCGTAGGTTGAAGAACTATTAGGATTCCCCTTCTCTCCCCTCCCTTCCCCCGCCAGGAATTAACATACTATTAGTGTTAAATTACTGTTTTTAATGAGGAGAGTCTGTAAAGTCTTGTAGTTTTGTATTTACAGGCAGTAGCTGTCAGCTGTAGCATGAGTACCAAATACAAAGATCTTTCATTGAGTAGGTTTAGATAGCAAGTTTTACAGTCCTGAATGTGATGCTGATGTTATTCCATGTATTTGGGTTTTGTGCTCTTCCAAGGACAAGCTTGGTGGTGCTGTTGGTGCCATTTTCTCTGAAGGATCAATTTTTTTAACTGTGGGTTTTTTAGCTCTGTGATGATAGTGGTGGATTCCTTCATTTCCTTGTGCTAGGCTTGGAGTGAATGCGCCAGGCATTTGCTACAGATCTGTACTGAGATACCTTTACTCTCTTTTTCTTGAATTTTATGGAGACTTATTCCCACCTTTGCTCCCATTTCTCATCTGTCACTCTAGTGGTCACTGCCGTCGAGAAAGGAATCGGGATGTGTCCACATCTGCATTTTCCACCTCTTTAAAAACTATTGCAGAAGAAACTTTACTTTGCAGCAGAAGTGGTGTTGTGTCTTCAGACTTAAATGTCCATTTCTTGGGCAGTGGCCCTGATTATGCAGTCAGTTTAGGCTCAACTGGATGATGAAATAAAACTGCAAAGAGTAGTGGGTGGAGGCTTAGTTTCAAATGTATTTCTGTTTCTTTGGATAATGAGAAGACTTGTTAGAATTGAAGTCTATTTGAAACCTCCAAAGTAGAGTGGCTTTTAAAATCCCTTCAAAGCAATACCATTGAGTGATGCAGTCAGTTTTGCATTGTTCAAGGAAGTTTCTCAAGGTGTGCAGCTCTTAGTTGCTAAGGCTGTTAAGTCAGCTTGGCAGCCCCACCGCATGTCCCACTGAATCTCGGTAACCCTGGCATGTTCTTGGAATTCAGCTGTTGTTAACTTTTGCCATCACTTGAAGATGTTCATTCTCTTTCCAGATTCTCTCACCTCTATTTTTATTGTATGCCAGTATTAGCTTTGGCCTCCTGTATGGAGTTTTAAACTTTTTCAGATGGAGGGGGGTAGAAAACAAAATAGGAGAGATTTGTTGTTCATTTCCTCAGAAGTATTTACTAGTATTTTTGTAGCGAGAGAACAGTTTTCATTTTCCCTTTATATTGAGAGGTTACATTGGTTTTTTTCTCAATTCATGTGTAGTTAGTTTCTGACATTAGCTTTGCTTGTTGCATCAGATCTGGCTCTAACTTTGTCTTTCACATCTGTTGTCTGCTCTGTTGTCTTTCACATCTGTCGTTAGCATTGTGCTTGTCTGCTTCAGTAGGTCTGTCACAGCACTTCTTCCTCTTGAAGAATTCTTCCTCTTGAAGAATAAAAGTACTTCTAATGAGAGGAAGTTGTGGATGAGACATGAAAACAAGCAGTTCAGTCTATATTTGAAAATAAGCAGTGACTTTGTGGATAGGAGTTACAGATCTGCTTCTAAAAAAAATGTGTGTTCTGGACTTTGCAGTCAGAAAGGCTGGCTCGGTGCTAATGACAATGGAATTGGGTTTGTCTTGGGTATAAACTTTAGATCTGACTTAGAAAGATGAATAGGGCATTGTATATATGATGTATGAACTTCTCTGAAGTCTCCTGTTCTGAAACACTGGCTAAGTGGTGTAAAATAGTTGTGACCCAAGGTTCTCTGTATGAAAAAGGGAATACCAAAGTGCAGTGCAATACAGCTAAAATGCTTTTTATAGTTTTCTCTGTAAATGGGCAGCTCCTTTGAGTGTGAACAGTTTTGAATGATTCCTCCTATATCTCTGGTTCTGTCCACAGATTGGTTATCTGAAAAAAAATGGAGATGGAACTTTACTATTTAGTGTAGTAAATTCATCTGATCCAGAAGCAGAAGGTAAAAGCCATAGTCTTTGAAGCAAACATTTCTAGTCTTAAATGTTCTAAGAGATTTTGAAGTCTTAACTGTAGATACAGATCCTGCGTAATACAGATGAGTTTTTAAATTGTTTTTTATTTTTCAAAAAATTTCATTCTTTTCATTAATTATTTCCCAAGCCATTTCCCCAAACACCCCAAAGGTGTTTCTGTTTGCCTTCCCTATTTTCACCCTTCAGCTGCTTTGTTTTACTTGATGCCAATAGTGAGAAGATAAAATAAGATTTCCTTATAAGCACTTACACATTCCTACAACTTTACAAAGAGCTTGGAAGACAAGCTTTTACTGCAAGAACACTGTAGTGTTAGTACCTAATGACAAAAAGCGAATGAAGATGCTGCAATTCTCTGTAAATGTGCAAAGCACAGATGCAAATTTAGAATAATCTTTTACCTCTTTATTACCTTATTTCAATCATTAGCTAAATTTCAGTTTTAAGTTTATGAGATTTTGCTCAATTTTTTTTCTTTAGTTCCTTGATATTTTCTTTTTTGTTGTTGTTCTGTTACTTTTATAGTATTTATATTGTTTTATGCTTTCTCTTTGCTTTAATTTCAAGCTCAAGATGCAGAAGTATTGAAAATTTGTAATGAATAAAATGCCATAGTTTTTTGAATCGTCATGTTGATTTAGCACTTCCTTCTCTGCACCTTTTGAGATCAGAATTTTTTCACAGCTTTCCTCTTGTTTCACTGATGAATATATAAATGCTTTTGACTAATCACATTGAGAGATGCAAGCCTGCTAAATTCTTTTTCATCTGGTAGTAAATTTTTCTGGAATTTTTCTGAGCATTTTTGCTGCTCTCATGCCTATTACCTATTTCTAAAAAAAAAAGGGATTTAATGCCTCTGAAATTATGCCGCTGAAAATTTAAAGTGTAATGGTAGTGAATTTCTATAAACAAACAATCACTTAGTCAACATAAGAGACTGCTTTTATCACTTCAGTAATATCTGGATATTGAAGGTTTGTGAATTGCTACAAAAATAATTACAGATGCTACTGTATACTTTAAAAGTGAAATAATTTAAGTTATTAAGAAATAACTTAAGCCATAGATCTTGTGAATATGACATGGAAGCATATTTATAGGTTGAGGTTGAAATTTAAATGGAGAACCTGAATTACAGTACCTACCCTTAATCTATAGTTTAAAAAACATTTAGTCTTTATGTTAATTACAGCTCTAAAATAGCAAATTCTAATTATTTGTCATAAATTGTAAACACAAATGCATTTCTAAGCCTTCTTTTAAATCAAATTATTAGAGGAAGAAACTCACCCAGTGGATCTGAGTTCACTGTCAAGCAAATTATTACCTGGATTCACTACACTGGGCTTCAAAGATGAACGAAGAAATAAAGGTAATTACCAAAGACCATGTTTTAACTTTGTGTTTATTACATATTCAAACAATTACTTGGTATAAAATCATTTTGGTATATACCTGTTTATATTATGAAAGTTCACTTAGTTATTTTATGATATATAATTCCATTAACAGCAGAATGCAGCTTTTATGAAATTGAATATTTTGCTTATTAAACATAATTTAATTAGCAGTTTATATATTAATATTTTACCGTAGTGTTATAGCCACACTAGAAGATTTCCAATAATGGTAGTCCATTTCCTCTGGGGGAAATAATTTTTCCATAGTAATTGCACTTAAGGTTGAAAAACAACTTCCAGTCATTTGCATTTTTGCAATATTTGACAAAGATATTGCAGGCTGTGGATTTTTTTTTTCCTGGTGTTATTGACAGTTTTTAATAGTTTCTAATCTGCTGTCCAGAAACTGACTGGCAACCAACATGTAGATGCACACAAAATGTAGAAATACAGAAGGGAATGTGGCCGTAACCCTTTTTCTTCTTGGAATGGGGTGGATAACTTAATTCTTGGTTTTTCAGTAGTATAAGTATATTTGTTTATATGGTTAAAATAGTGCTGATTCTAGAGTCTGGAAGTGTCGTTGAGACACTGCTCTTGCTTTCAGTTGGAGGAAAAACTACATGGCACTTTCTGTATCTGTTTCAGAAAATACAATCTTTGTTTTTTTCCCCGAAGTGATTTTTGACACTTGTGCTAATAATTTGTTGTGTCTTTTACCTGTGTAGTAACCTTTCTTACCAGTGCCAATACAGCACCTTCTTTGCAAAACAACTCTATATTTCATGATCTGAAACCAGATGAGATGGAGCTTCTATACTCGGCATATGGTGATGAAACTGGCATCCAGTGTGCCTTAAGGTAAGGTCTTCTTTATTAGGAAGGCAACCTTCTCACAGCAATTTTTTGCAGAGAAATTTAAACTAGATCTCAACTAAGAGCCTCCCAATCCTGAATTTTTTTCTAAAACTTATTTTTAAAATAAATCACTATAAAATTTGAAGCTAGGCCTTCATCCTTCTTGGCTTGGGTTTTTTTTTTTTTTGGTTGTTTGTTTACTTTTGGATTTTTGGAAGTGGGAAAAGTTTTGGGGGGTTTTCCCATTTGGCCTTTTAAGCTATTCTATTTTATTGCAAAGTTGTTATGGATCTTGTTATTAGGGTCTTCAACCACAGTATATTATAGGTTGCCACAGATTTAGTGTTACCCAGCAGTAAATAATTTTAAAAGGCAAGTAATATATTTCAGTGGCTTTAAAACAATTATGTTTTTCAATGAGTTTCAAAAGATTTAATGCTACTTGAAAAGAAAAATACCATTTAACATTAAATTGTTGATCTTGGAGGGAAAGAAATAATCTCAAGCTTTTTATCTTTCGTGTTTTGTTTTTTAACGCACTGCCCTACCATCTATGATAGTTGAAGACAAAATTTGCTGGTACTTGTGAAAAACAAGTTGTAAACCTAATTTACTATTAAAGTAAAAGAAAAAGCTATATGTCTAGCGGCCTTAATTGCTTTCCTGAAGAAGCATAAAAGAGTTAAAGGAAAAAGAAAATGTAGGTGTAACTCATTGTATTTGAGAAAACGTTTTAAGTTGAAGTAGTTTTTATGAAAGTAAATGTTTTCTGTAATGCTTATCTCCATTCCTGCTAGCTTACAAGAATTTTTCAAGGATGCTGGAAGTTACAGCAAGAAAATAGTTGATGATCTTCTGGACCAGATCACTAGTGGTGACCATTCCAAAACTATTTATCAGCTAAAGCAGGTGTGTCGTGGGTGCACTGAAGTGTCACAAATTCATCAGAATAAGAATGAACCTATTGGCTTTTTAATACTGTCTGAGATGCTTTGTTTTCCACTGCCAGTTTAAGCAGTGCAAGCCTAGCTGTTCAAGCAACCATAAACCAAATTAGAGACTGAATTAATTAGAGACTGAAGGAGGAATCCTTTCCTCTGGCTAGGTCAGTTCTCCAGTGTGGTTCACTATGTGACTGTAGAAAGGAGGAGACAGGAGATGCAGCATAGCAGGGTCCAACCAACAGGATAGAGTTTGGGCAACCTTGTCACTTGATGTCGTGACTTACATACAGACTTCTGAGTTACATTGCAATCCTTTTGTTAAAGTTTTGGGTTTTTTCTTAATTGAAAAGCAAAATATATTTCTCATGGAAGGATTAGTTATTTGGAACATGGAAGTAAAGTTAAAAAACAGAGTAATTACCACTGTACCAGGTGTCTGTTACCTTCCAGTGCTAAATTTTACATTCGTGTAGTGTGTCTACAGGGAAAGCTTTTAACTTATTTCCAAAAGCACTTTCCTGAAGAGATGCATACTAAGATTGGAGAAGAGAGTTTTCTCAGAAATATGTATGGTTCTGGTGAGACTGTTTGTATTCCCAAGACAAAATAAGCTAAAAAATTGCAAATTTTCTGACAATAAATTTCATGTTATCTTCACTTGGAAAGGCAGTTGTAGTTTGAAATAATTGTCTGCTATTTAAAATGCTGACACTCTGAAAGATTGAAGACTAAAGAAAGGGAGGCAGGGTGGGAAGATGGAAAGTACTTAGGCTTCCTGATGTGGTGGAAATGAGATTATGCTACATCTTTGCCGACTTAGAAGTGGAGTAGGGTGGGTGATGTTTGGAAATAAGGAGACAATGGAATGAAAACCACTGATGATTGCTTAGAATTTTCTGGGTGTTTTTTGCCTAAGGAAAAAGATGCTACATATAACAGGAAGAAATGTAAAGGATTAGTTCAAAAAGTTAAAACCCAATATTCTGAATACTTTTCTACATATAGAAATGTGTGTATGCAACATAGTCAACTTAGCATTAAAATAAAATGTGCCTTTGCCTTTTACCATGTTTTTCTATGAATGTCGTTCCAGGTGAGAATTTCTGAGGACTTTCCAATGGTCAATGGCTATTTACACTTGAAAATGCTGTTTAGTTGTGACATATATGGATATACACTGATTTTACACAATTACATGTGTTTCAGTGATCATATACATGGTGTTCTATGCTTGAGCATTTTGTACTGCTGCATTTGAGTAAGAATTAGTATCTCTGGAAGTACAACCTTGAATGATTTGTGATCAGAAGTTACTGAAGTAATGACAAAGATACTGCATTTGAATATAAAGTTTATGAGCAGAAGAAATAGTATAAGGGGACTCAAAGAGTAGTTAAAATGAATAGTATTAAAATATTTAAGAACAGCAACTGTTGCATTCTAATTATGTTACAGATATGTGAAGAAGTTAGCTGTCTCTAGCCTCCTTTTGTGTGTGGTTTGAATATACTTGAGATAGTACAAGAAAGATGTCTTTCTCATGTGTTCAATATAAGCAGTTATTTGTATTCTTTCATTCCAGAGACGAAATATCCCAGTAAAACCACTGGATGAAGTTAAAGTAAGTTATGCTAATACTGTGTTTGTTTGGGGGTTTTAACAGGGAAAAGTGTTTTGGCGTTTAAAGTAGAGAAAGTTACTGAGCTCTCTGAGCTTGCAACATTCTAATTCTTTATTTTATTTAATGTGCCTCTGTTCTGTATGGCAATACAGAAAAGATTGATAAGTGGAGTATATGAGAAAGGAGGGGCTTTAGGTTATTCCTGGAGTGGCTGTCCTGGTTAGTTACAAATGTTGGCATAACTGTATATGATTGCCCTAGAGAAAAGCTGGTCTTTCGTTTTTTGTGAAGGTTCTACTCAAACATCACAGAATGTGGCAGTTTTCTATGATGGCCCACGACCTCATTGTGGAAAACCAGTAAATTACACAAACATTCTCAGGGAACATCCTTAGTAAATATAAGCTATGAAATCTAAAGTATTTCTTTGTTATTTAGGTTCTGCCAGTTCTTATAAAAGAAGAACACAAGTTGCGCAATACCTGTCTGGATTCTTCCAAACAGATTATGGTAAGGGGGTAGGGGAGGGAAACAACAGCGGAAAAAACAGAAACAAAAAAGTAGTATTGAGACATTATTTCATTTCAGTGCACAATCTGAGGTTGAGTATTAAAATTACATTGTCTGGAATAAGGTTGCAGTACTGAAAATGAGTTCTCTGACATTAAGTCTGTTTTCATTTGTGGCTTTGTTGTTCTTCAGCTTATTTCAGCATGCATAACTAAGTCTCAGAGGCAGAAAGATCACATAGGAATCTGAAAAAGATGCTTGATCTGCTGATCGATATTTGAGGTTCAGCCTGCTGTAAAATTGGAAAAAACCCCATTAATATTAATCGGTTTTAGCATATCCATTGAAAATGTCTGTTAGAAAGTGTGGGTAAATAACCATATCTTATGCTTTTACAGCTACTAATAAAATCTTTCTTTAAGTGGTACTGGTTTTATCTTGCAAATTATTTGTGATAATGGGAGATATGCACTACATTCCATGCAATTCACATAAAAATTATATTGCTCACATTATAGCAACTAAAAAAAAATCATAGTTTTATAAATATTCCTTATGTTTTGTGGAAAGATGTGAATTTCTCTAGAAGGTGACTGGTGAAGTTATTTGATGTACGTGCTAGGTTTCATTTTCATATTTCTAAAAGATAATATCTGATTGTATGTTTACCTGAGTGTCTTATTTCTCCTGCTGGATCAGGCATCCTCAGAGATTTCCCTTAGAACAGGTTTTGAAGCTCAGTGACTCTGATTTCTTCCTTTGTGCCATTACATTAACAATATTGCAATGGGTGTGGAAAGAAGGGGAGTTGCAAAGTTGAGGCTGTATTTCATTATCCAGATGGATAGGAAAAATACTAGAGTGACCAGTTCCAGCTGATACTGTCAAGAAGGAGGCCCAGTGTATGAAAAATTTCAATAAATCCAATGTTCACATATGGGGAAGATGAGGGATAGTGGTAATACTTCCACCTGCTAGGGTTCTACCATGAGACATGGATGAGTTGAGTGTGTAATTGAGTTTCAGCAGTCCTGGATCATGAGATAAAAGACTTGGACTACTGTCCACATACCTGGCCATTCATATCCAGGAGTCTTTTTGAGCTGTCTCTGAATTTCAGGTTAGCCAAGATGGCTATGGATGCTCCAGTTTCAGATATTGAAATAACACTTCTGAGAGAATGTATTTGTGCATTACCTTTGTGAAGTTAACATCACATCTTGTCACTCTTGCTAATCATTCTGTTTCGTGTATTTTAATAGGTTGGAGAATCTGCTGGAGACAGTAACACTTCTGACTTGGACTTTCTCTCCATGAAGCCGTATTCAGATGTTTCTCTTGATATTTCTATGTTAAGTTCGTTAGGTAAGTATCTAAATATACAAGACATCAGTTATGGTTTAGTTGTATCATTTAGAGAAAATGACAGCAAGATTTGCTAAGACTTAAAAAAGGGTTTGAAAAGTAGTAATAAATATACATTTAACTGTGGTAAAAGTTTAGGGCTGATAAATGAAACCTTGTTCTGTTTTTCCTTTGAGACATCCATGTGTTGTACAAGCTAACTTTTCCTGTACAACTGAAGAAAACAAAGTATTTGTACCTTGCTATTTTGGTAGCTTTGCTTGTATTTCTTGTGTTCATAGTAATATAAATTTTAAGAATCGGTGTGAAGCTTTCACTCAGAAATTATGTTGCTTCATATAATGTCTTTTAAAATTTGGGAAATAGGTAAGTAAGTTTAGTTAAGTTTAGGTAAGTCTAAAACTTGGGAATTAGGTAAGTATGTGAAACCCAATCATATTGCTACACAGAACATCCCAAAACAAAAGTGGGAAGAAACTTCTGGCACTGGATAGACTTTATCTTCAGTTTTGTGAAAGAATTTGGATGCTGTTTCAAATACATGCCTTTGATAGTTATCCTGTAAGTACCACAACAAGTATTGTTACCATTTCTGCAGGCAGCTGAGTTAGTCAAATGTCCTCAAAAATGTCATCCAAGCAAACAATTTGCTTATGTTTTAAGGTACTTTTAGTTCTGAATGTGAAAGAGGCCAAGCTATGTATTATAAAACACAACTAAATGAATTGAAGGCTTAAAGGGAAAAAAGATTTCTACAAATTTCTCACATAAGTGCAGTTTGAAAAGCAATTGTAAGTTCTGATTATGCTGTCTTACTCTAATTTTATTGCAGTTCAGTAAAAAATGAATAAATATCCATTTTATAGATAATGTTTAGACATATCAGTCTTACTATAAATTTCATGCACCACTGAAAGCTGCTTATATTTTCTTCTCTGGCCTTTCTGTAAATAATCATACTGCTAGATTAGTTGGCTTCCAGAGTGAGTTTATGAAATTACTTCTTATCATAATTCTTGCAAAATTAGCATTTAAGAAAGAGAAGGGAAGGAGTTTATCTTCCTGTTTAAAGTTGAGGGAATTTTTTTAGGTCTTCATATGAAAGAATAGTGTATATTGGCACATACGTCCAGTTCTTTCCAATTTTGCAATTTCATTTGACTTACTAAAAATCAGTGTAGCTGGAGAAGATACTGTTCCTAGAACCTTCTGTGATGGGGATATCTTTGCCTCCATAGATTTCATGTTCTGTTTTAACTGTATTTTGAGTTTGATATTTAAATGATCTGCTTGCTGACTCTGTTTTGCCACAAACTAAGTGTGTTATTTACTGTGAGGGTGGTGAGGCACTGACACAGTTGTGTCAGTTGTGGGTTCCCTGTTCCTGGAAGTGCTGAAGGTCAGGTTGGATGGGGCTTTGAGCAGCCTGGGCTGGTGAAAGGTGTCTCTACCCATGGCAGGGGGGTTGGAATGAGATGGCCTTTAAGGTCTCTTCCAACCCAGGCCAGTCTGTCCATATCTGGCATTTCACAGCTAAGGAAGACAAATTAATTACCAGTACATGTTTAGGTACTGGTAGTCAGTTCAGTTTCAGCCATTTCCTTTTGGCACTTTCCTTCATCTTCCAATACTGCACAGGTCTGCAGCTGTTGCTTTTTAGAAATGTGAGGAAAAATGCAAGATTGAGGTCATTTGGGTATAGACAATGCTTGTGTTAAGTTTAGAACTTTTTTATAGTGACTTGGTAATTCATGTGCTAATTACGGGTTTTGGTTGGTGGCTCTTAGGAAAAGTGAAGAAGGAGCTTGATCATGATGATAACCATCTACATCTAGATGAAACCACAAAACTGCTTCAGGACCTTCATGAAGCTCAGGCTGACAGAGTGGGATCCCGGCCATCATCCAATTTGAGCTCCCTTTCCAATGCCTCTGAAAGAGACCAACATCATCTTGGTAAAGTTAGCTGTGTCACAGAAGTTCCAGTACTTGTGCTCTATTTAGAATTGTTTTAAACTCACATTGTAATTTAGATAAATCTCTGTGGGAAACTACTCTGATAAAACAGTGTGCTGACTGATCATCTTTTAATTTTTAAATACGCTTGGCAGAGATAACTAACAAGACATACTTTGAACCTCCAGAACTAAGACCCCTAATTGTAATTTCCTATTTTTTATTAGATGTGATTAAAGTAATTGTGAAGTAAATTGATAATTCAATGGCAAATTCCTGTAAGCACTTTGATTTGATGCCATCAGTTACACTAAGGAGTATATAATGATTATTTTACTTCAGCATAGTTGTGTTCAGCAAGTAACAAATGGGATTCTACAACAGCATTTCATTGTCAACTGTAAAATTCAGTGATAAGACAGGATAATAGCATAACATACTGTTTAACAATTTGGTGCCATTTCTGAGAAGGTAGAAGATGTTGGATGAATGATACTCAGTTGCATTTTGTATAATTAACTCGGAGTAATCAACTCAGAGTAATAGCATAATGATTACTATTCCAAAAATTATCTAAATTACTAAGAATCTTGTGATTTCTTTTTCATGATCTCCTGTTTAAATATTATTTAGATGTCTTACTTTAAAAGTCTAAAAGGAAAATGTGAAATGACCATCCTGTTCATATGTATAAATATCTCTTAATTTTTTCTTTTAAAGTTTTGATTTTTTTTTCCCACATTCAACAGGAAGCCCCTCTCATTTGAGTGTTGGAGAACAGCAAGACATGGTTCATGATCCATATGAATTTCTTCAGTCTCCAGAAACCTCAAATGCTACTAGTAACTAATCTGACATGTACTATATTTATTTTGTATTTTAATTGTATTATGTTTTTATAAAGTTTTTGTCCATGACAGAAACTGCATTTTTGTCCTCTTTTCTATGAGGATTGCTGTATAATATTATCATGTATACAGGATTAAACAAGCAAACATATAAAAACCCCAACCCCAAACTAATTAGTGCATCATGTTGTTAGCAATGTACCAAGAACTGCTTTCATTTTGTTTGTTAGGGGAGAGTGTTATTTACCGATGTGTGAATCTTGACTGAAAAGCAGCAAATAATGTGTTAGAAAAATTTATATTTTATAGGCACTGAAAAGTGATAATTTTCCCAGAATCATGGCAACAGTCGTTAAATGTTTGCAGTACAATTATCACCTAGTTCTGTAGATAATTGTTCTGTTATCTATTGTTCAGGCTAAGACCTGAACTTCTCCAAGGAAGAACAAAGAACTGCATGAATTGGGATCATTATTGTGTTTTCCATCTCCAAATGCTAATAATCTGTAGAAATTGTTTTAAACATTTCCCCATATTTTAAAATCTTTTTTTAATCACCACAGAGAGCATTTAATTTCAGAGTAACGGTGCTTGGTAGTTCCAGTAGAATGCTCATTTACAAAACTTCTATCCTGGATTTGAAAAAGATGTATGTTTTTGTGATCCCTTGTATCTTGAAGGACAAAGAAAAGATAATACTTGTATTTTTTAATATGATGTGTATATCTCATAGGGTGAAAAAAATACTGGATAAGGTATGCTTTTCAGTAATTCCAAAATAAAACTTTTATAATACATCAATACTGAAATTGAGGGGTTTTGTACTATTGCTATTTGCAAGCAGACAAATGTTGTGAATTTACATTATTTTGTAAATATTAATAAAAATAGAAAAGCAGTTTTGATGTACAGCAAATCTGTTGTCCTTGCCAGGGAGAAGTTTGCTTCCTCATACTAAGTCTGAAATACTAAAGAGTTTTGGGTTGAATTCATGTGCTGCTTCAAAAGATTAATTTCATCATGCCACATGGAGCTATAAACAAAAAAAAAACATTTAGTTTTAGTAACCTCCTGTTTTTAGGAACCATTAAGTCAGATAACTGGTAGTAAAGTCTTGATAAATTCTAAATAGGAAGATTGTTTCATTCCAAGTGGGAGTGCTGAAGAAAGAACAGTGTGAGGTTTTTCTGTCTGGGAGTTGTTAGGAATGTGTGTGGCACTGTGCTTGGGCTCCTTTGCCGCTCCTGCATTCTGACACATCATGACTGTGGGTTCTTGGGAGTGACATGGATGATCTGCCGCCCTGTGGCAGTGCTGTTGGCGAGGATTTGCATGAGCATACAGCCTTGTGTGGGTTTGCAGCTTCCCAAAACAATTTCAATTGAAAAGCGTCTTTAAATCTAATGTGCTTTTGATCTCTAGTAAATCTCTGATTTCTCATACAGTAAATATAAATTGATTCCTGTAATAGACTCTAAATTATAGTTACAGTTGGTGAGGAAATCTTTATTGAAACACTTGCTGTTGAATTGCCTGCCTTAGCTCTTGAATAAAATTCCACAGGAGAATGTTAAAAATACCCCTCTAGAAGAATGTGCTTGTTTGTTCTGGTTTTTGTTTGAACTGCAGTGTTTACTACTGAAAACTGAAATAATGTGCAGTATCTAATTTGATACCTTCACCTTGGATTTCAGGCAGAATGCATTCAAACTCTGTGAAATTCTGTAGATCAGCCTTTATGGGCTCCATGAGCTGGTTGTATAAAAGGCTGGATGTTGTTTGCATCATTACTGTACCAGAGAGCACTTTGTGCCTGAGGAAGGTTTGCTTATTTATTCAGCCTATCTGGCCCTTAAGCAATGTTAGTTATGCACAGCAATCTCCAGCTGCTGTTCCATGGGTGCTGGACAATCCCTTCACTAGGCTTACCACCTGCATTCCCCAGGGAAAAAGTGCTTTTAGGACAAAACTTCTTCCTAGAAGCAAATATAAATGCTTTTGCTGTGGTGCCTTCTCAAAAGTGGCATTGACTTGTAACCTGTTTGCTGAATGTACTGAGACACATGATTAGGCTCACTAAATGCCACAAGAAAAGCTTTCATGTTTCTTTGAAAAATCTTGTTCTAAATTTTATAGAAAGATTGGACTCTAGAGTTCGCAGTCTCTGGTAAAAAATGCTAAAATGTTGAAGTGGTTGAAGTAATGTCTTTCAGTTACTTGTTTGTCACAGTGCATTTTTACTGATTCTTGTGCTAAAAGAGAATCTGCTGCTCCTCTTCGTTATTGGTGTATGTGCCTATGCTGGTACCAGTGGTACACTGTTGCATCTTCCAAATGATTCTGGTTTATTTGCAAAAAAGCCTTAAGAAGAAATTTGCCTGTCCTTTCCTTACTTAATTGAAGGGTAAAAAATTCCCTAAGTCTTGTTTGCTCTTGTCTCTGCAGGTGGTAAGTTCATATACACAGAAAAGCTTTGAACTAACCAGTAAAGGCCTCTAATCTTATGGTTTTACTTAAATACTAAGAATTTTACAGACTTGATTTAGTTCTGTGAGTTTGTATAACATACATCATTATTTATTTAATCCAAGAGAAACCATTCCTTTCTAGTGTGTTTGATAGATATTTCCGGTTTGGTTCATTTGGGAGACGATTCTATGTCCACAGCACCCTGTTCAAATCTGTAATACATGACATGTAACATCTTCTAGCTAGGTGGCACCATATGTCAATAAACTTTATGTGAGTTCCCATTAGTTGGAATATACTACCATTGAAATAGAGGGGAAATTCCTAGGGTGTTTGGTAAAATCAACCCAGGGTTTCTATAAAAAAAATCGAGCAAATTAAATGCATTTTTTCAATCTTTAGCTCAAATAACTGCTATATGAAAAAGTGTATTGCACTGAGGATGTAAGCAATGTTAAGAGAAATCTTAGATCTGTTCTTCCACAACATAGAAATATATCAAAGAAAATGTAAAATGGTCTAAATAACTGTGATTTTTCTTTTCTCTTTTGTATGTCTATCATCAAACTCATGTTTTAGCACAGTCATCTTTAGTGGCAGCAAAGGGAATATTAAGAATGTATTGCACACATAGCAAACATCTTTGTAAACAAGAATTCGGCATGGAGCAACTTTATTCCACTCTCTGAGATACACAAGTACAGGGACAGAATTTACCTGTAAATATTAGGTAAAAAATAAAAATAAAAAAATCTTTCTGTTGTTCCTCCCTTGCTCTTTATTAAAAAAGAAAAAATAAAAAGCACAAAGACATTTTTAAAACCATGAAGTTATTTTGCTTTCTGGCAGATGCATTGCTATGATGAGATAATTATGCAGATGAGACCTGAACAGCTGACCAGCAGAAATAACTTGATTTTTCCACCCCTATGTTCCAGACTGAAGGGCTGGTTCTTACCATGCCACTCGTTTTTGTGTTTGTTGCTTTGCTGTTGTTTATCTACCTGGCCACTGTAGGATTTGGAGTCTGCACACCATTACTTCCATATGGATGGAAATGTGCTGCTTTTTCTGGTTTGGTTTTCTTCTGCCCTTCTACCGTCCTTGGAATATGTGTTATAAATGCTGATCTGTGTGCTGATAAGGGGAGGGGAGAAGAAGCCCATCCACCTCACAAGGAAAGCTAGAGTGTCTCCATGGGATGGCATTTATTCCTAGTGCATTTAAACTTTCACTTGACTGTTGCAGAACTCCATTTATGTAGATGAGTTGGGTTTGTGTGGCAGGAGGGTTTGTGTGTATGTAACTGTAAATGTGAATTGTGTGTTTAAACACACAAAGTGGTGGCTGCAAATAAAGGGGCAGGGGGTGGGAGAGTGAGAAGAGCCACAAATATATGGAAGCCAGGGGGCAACGCTTTGCAGTTGAATGATTTTTCCCAGAATTATTAGAAATTACTATAAATCTCAGAAAGTAAGACCAGATTTTTCCCAGAATGATCAGAAGTTACTATAAATTTCAGAAAGTAAGACTGGATGCTGCTTCTGCAAGGAAAGATTCCTCAGAAACAGCCCTGTGAGAAGCAGAATGCCCAGCTCTCCATTTGCTTATGGGGTATTCAGTCCATCATTGCAGGATTAAAATGGTGAATCTCTCATGGAATTATGAACTTCCACTAACTTTATTTTCAGAAGGGTTAATTTGGATAACATGGAATACCTTGTTTTATGTTAGGTTTGCTTCTTTGGCAGTTCATTACATTACAGAGCACAGTCTGAAGTTCTGCATAATGTCCAAATACGACTCTTTTCATTTTACATGGAAGAGGGAGAACGGTTTAACAGCATAATGAGAAAACACTGATAGGCAGTATTTCATTTGCTTTTTTATGTACAAAACATAGATTGTTGCTAGGAAATGGTACAGTGTCATTGGAGCACTCTTACGACAGCACTGTAGTTCTTGTTGAAACAGAGGTTGAGCAGTCAGCACAGCTGTAGATCTAATGCCTAAGGTCTTTTGCAATGTTTTTAAGAAAACAGTCTTAATTGTGTGCCTGTTTTTGCTTCTTTTGAACATACCCTGGAAAAAAACAGGTTGCTGATGATTATCATGCCTTTATAGATGAGTAATAGCATTGCTGAAGCTCTGATGTGCCTGCAGTTGTGTTTTTTCTGTCATTTGCATTCTCTGTATTATCAGCTGAGGACATGTGTGTCAGCTGTGTTGTGTTCCATAACCATTTACAATGCTGGAGAGATCGAGGAAAGGAAGACAGAGACTTGTAAATCCAGCAGCATGCTGCATTTCTTGTTCAGGAATTCTTGGAAGAGATGACAGATGATGTTATCCCATTCAGAGGTCTTCCTATATATCTCTTTCTCTGGAGGAGGAGATAGGTCTAAGATAGGAAGACAGGAAGAATTCTACCAACTGCTGTGAAGTTTCTTTCTGATGTTATCTTCAAAATATAATTGGTCTATACCAGCTGTAGACTGTAGTATGAGGTTTCAATTCTAACACTGACAATGGCATAAAAGGCAGCCAAAACAGGCATTTCTCACCTATTTGTCAAAATATTTCTATGTTCTAGCTGATAGAGGATGTAAATACAAGAAATATTGAGACTTCTTTTCCTAAAATTTCTGCCTCTTTTAGCAAATATTTGAAGAGGCAAAATTCTAAAACTTCTGTATCTCTACACTGGTCCTTTTTGAATTAGATTTTATTTTCTCCAGCTCAGCAGTGGTTCTGTTTCTGATGAATAATAACTTCACCTAGACATCATAGGAAATAATTACATTTGGGCACACAATGAGACTTCCTGGACTGGTGAAGAAAACACACCTTCCCATTGTCTTCATGTTGTGTCAGTGAGCAGTAATTCTCTTCAAAATATTGGTAATTGCTGTCATGGTAACAAAACAAAAACATGGTGTGGCAACTATTTTCAGCTTTGCACATGTGTTATCTCTCCTGGCTATAAAACACTTCAGTTTTTAATCTGGACAAGGGGTGTCCTCTAGTTTAAGCCTGGCACGAATAATTTTTTTCTGATCAATGGTCCAGGTGTGTGTGTGTGTTTGTTTTGTTTTGTTATGTTGGGTTTTTTCAGGCAGATGGGCTTAGAGGTAGGGGGGGAATTAGAGGACAACAATTGCAGAGTGATCAGTTTATTCCTAGTAGCTGTTTGCATTACTCATGAACACCTCTGCAGCTAGGATGGGGTTGGCAATGGAATTCTGGGGGCTCTGGCAATACCCACCCTTGTGTTCTTTAGCACAAAGTGAACCAAGCAAAAATGACCACAGGAGCTTCACAGGAAGCTGTGGTCATGCTGCAACTTCCAGGGAAAAAAGGTTCCTCAGATAGCTGCAGAAAAAAAGCCAAGAAAACAGTGGGAAGGAGAGTGGGATAAGCTGACAGGGAGGGAACACTTTTGGAGGAATCAGGGCAAATTATGAACCAAGAGTGCACAGCTTTTATGTGTAACTTTTTTTCTTGGGCTTTTGCAGTAACAATTTATTGCAAACATCTAATGCACTTCATGCGTCTTTTCTTCTTTTTCTCTGCCTTGTTTGCACCAGCTAAGGACTTGTAAGAATTGTAAAGAGCACCCAGAAATAACCAACCCTGAGGAAGGTCCTTCATCTACTTCTAAATATTAGGGAGCATTTAATAGTAAGTGATTCTCTTAGCATGTAATTCTACTGAGTTGGGGAAGAAAATGGAGCATGAGGGGTTTTTTAGAGTGTAGATTTACTTTCTGTTTTGAAGAAGGCATGCTGACCTTGCCACATTTGGGTTTGATTCCAGGGAGGAGGATTCAAAAATGTGGAAGAAAGAAGATTGTAATGGAGGACCAATTCATTCAAAATACTAATAATTTGATTTTCAACCCACACAGTTCTGTGGCATGTCACAGGCTACCTAAAATTTGAGAAAGGATAGAGAGTGATATTTAGCTTTCAGTCAGTATGCATTAAAAATTTAAAAAAAATATTCTCCCTTCTTAATATTGAAAATCTACTTTTGCCAGTGAGAGGGAAAGGTGCAAAATGAATATAGGTCTAACTTGCACAAGAATAAGATAGGCTATGCTGGATAATTTTTTTCATTTTCTCTTATTATACTGAAGCTCTTACCAATAAAAAAAAAATAAGAAATTTGATACAAAACTATGTTAGAAGGAACACATACTTAATCACAGTTTGTTCTCCTTTGAGCAATTTTGTCATTAATACACTTGATGCTTTCTTAACTTTTTTTAACACATCCCTGGTCTTCCAGTCATCACCTTATTTTCTCACCCTACTGCTGCTACCATTTACCCAGCAGTGAAAAATGTGCTAAGAAAAACTTGAATTATTCTGCTTCAGTCTTTGACAGAAATAAACATTAGCATGTCATGAAGAATCAACACATATCTCTGCAAAGACAATGTATAAATTATTAGATTAAGGAAACAATTTCCAGGTTTTAGGGAGATTTTTTAAAATTCTTTTTTGGCCACATTAATGAAACTTTATAACCATTCTAATTGTTCATACATGTACTACCATTATATATATAAAATCCCATATCTTTTATTAAAGCAACTTTTGCTACAATTTGTATACTCACAAGGAGAGAGAAGATATTCTGCTCTTAAATGTTTAGAAGTGCTTTTCTAAAAATAATGTTGCTGCTTCAAGGTACAAAATTGGCTAAAGTACTGCTTTTATCTTTTTATGGATCTCTACAAAAATTTTTTTAGAAATCTGTCACACTTTCTTATGTGTAGAATTAGGCCGTTGCAGTATCAGTAGCTGCCTTGAAACTGACTCAAATTTAGTCATGTTTTTATCATGCTTGTTATCTAAGGCCAAATTCACAAGTGTTTTTTTCAGTAATTTATAAAGAAATCAGCTTTGAAATTTTCACTTCCTTTCTACATAAACTTCAGGAATTTCCAGCTCTTACTGTGCTTCCAGTTTGTTTCTAGACTGTATGTAAATTTCTTTAAGTTAGGTACCAATGGCTTTGACTTGTTTTAGAACAATGTTAACTCATCATTAGGGTTTGGAAATAATTGTTCTGAAAAGCAGGGACTATGAAACTGACTTGAAAGTACAAAAGTGATCAGATGAAATTGATTTTCTCAAGTGTTTAATTCAAAACCTTGTCTTTTCCCTGGTCCTCCTAGTCCTGCAAGTGGGAAGAGGCTTTGTATTTCTATCTAGCAAGGGTTCTCATTTACCCTGCTAAGCAGAGCCCAGTGCCTTGTGAAGACACATGGACTAGCACAAACTCTGCTGCGTTTGTGCTCCAGGAGGTCACAGTCATCCGACCCCAGTTCTCAACAGTGTGGTTTAGTCACAGTGGTGTGAAATATATTAACTAGGCATATGTTGGGACGTACCTCCTTCACTCACTCAGCATTTTTCCTGCACTATACAATATTTGTTCTGTCTCATTTTCTCGAACATATATGGAAGTATTTTTGAAGAAATAATAATAATAATAATAATAATAATAATAATAATAATAATAATAATAGCAGCACTCCTCAAGCCATGCAAATTTTCAAGTATAATTTTTTTACTTGCCTTTCAATCCTCCCTTTAGCACGGTTGCAAAAAAATATGACATTTGAACTTCTAAGGTTAGGTTAGCTGAGTGTTGAATGCATGTAATGTAACAAAACTAAAACTGACCACCTGTAACTTCATGTATACATTTGGTTTATATAGAGAAAACTGGAAAATTATCTGTATTCTACACTGATTATATGCATGGTATTTGATCTAAAAAGTTCTGCTTACAGGACTCATTCTTTAAAATATGAATCTGATTGAAATATCTGTTATATATCTTATGCAAATTTTTTTTGAAGAGCCATATTTGTCTTTTTTTCCACTCCACTGAAGGATGCTAATCTAATACAGAAAAAATATAATATTCTGTAAAATGTCCACAGGCAAGATTTTTACAAACAGCAAAACAGTTGAAAATGCTATCTTATGTATTCTGTCCTTTGTTAGATCTTTTTTCTGTAACAACATGATGGACAAAATCTTGGTCACAGTGAAGATGATTTGACTTAAGTGGAGGCAAAATTTGCTGCAGGTATCTAGAATGTTCTATCTATTGCCAAACTGTGAACAGTATGAGGAAGCTGCTCAGAAGGATTTGAAAATATCTACGAGAAAGATAAAGATGCTGTAATAGGAACCTCTGATATGGAAAACAGGGCAGGATATGCCTTGGTCTTCTCTTCAGAAGAGTCTGAGTCATTCTTCTTGTGAACAACCAGATGGTGTTTCTCTCTTGCTGCCCATCCTCCATCTAAGCAGAGCAGCCGTTGCCTAAAGTAATAAAAATCTCTAGGTTGGCCATTATTTAAAGGATTGATATTTGAAAAATCAAACAAAGAGTAAAACCAGGAAGCAATTCATGCTGTTATAAAAAATATGTAGGAAGGAGGGAGAGAGAGGAGAAAAGAGTAAGTATTTGGTAAAATAACAGTGAACAGTCACCCTTTTCTGCCATGTTGTGCAAAGGCAGAACTGAAATTATTTTATTGGAATTTGCATTTTGACACCTGGACAGGAAATGATAACTCCTCAAATTTGTTAGAGATCATGTGAATTTGTATATTTCCTTGGCCATGTTTGGACCTCTGCCCTTTGGGCGTGTGCTTTTTGCTGCATATATACATTTAACCAAGCTGAGTGGGCACCACTAAAGGTAGAGAAAGCTGGTTCCAGGTCACCTGTTTATTTGTCAGTTTGGTTAATCCAGGTAAATAACCCCAAAGTTAAACATCTGCGCGCTTAATTGGGAATATGTACAGATTTCAAATTGCATTTTGAAATCTCTGAACAAAAAACACTGTACTCGGTTTATCAGGGAGAAAGAAGTTCTACCTTTTGAAAGTAGTGGCAGATCTTAAAAACAATACTTTCCCATGCCATTATATACTAAATGAAGCTCTAACAAAGGTTCTTTTTTGCTTTGAGAAAAATCCATTTGAAGCTTTTAATATTTTTGAAGGTTTTTGGGTTGTTCTTTTCCATTTTCTTGTTCTTTTACTGCTGCCTCAGAGCCAGAGTTCTGAGGGTTTTGTTCTCATCTCCTGGTCATTGAGCTACAGTGTGAGACCTGTCACACTGAGCTCACACAATACAGGTCAAACTGCTACTGATGTAAGACATACAGCAAACTTGTAACACCATTTCTGATGGATGAAATTACTGATTAACTTTGGGAGAACTAACATTTCACTTCTACCTTTAAAACAAAGTCAAAATCCTCTGGGGGATGACAAAGAATGAATGACAATTTATGTGTGCACAACCTTTCTTTAGCAGTAACGTGGAGTTTCTATTTCAAATTATTGTATCTCTAAGTCCTCCGTTTTAAGGTGCTTCTTTTGTCTTAGGGCTTGGCCAATGTTAATAAAATATAAATATTTATACTGGCCTTTGAATTGTTAACTGACTCAAGCAATAGCTTAGCAACTGAGATAACAGAGGAGGTTATCTCCAGCATTTTGTTCTTACCACACTATTTTGCTGCCAGAAGTGCTATGAAAGGCTTCAGAAAAAATAATTTCATGGCAAATGGTGCACAGGGACTACAACATTTTTAAAGTTGACTACTAAACAAACTGGCTTGGAGTGACTTGTGGCACTGTGCAGTAGTATTCCTGTTGTGAGTCAGGATAGCTTGATTTAAGAATGAAACAAACTGATGAAGCTATAACACTATGGGTGTGATGAGCACGGAAAGGCTTGTTGATGTTTGCACTAAACCATAAAGCTGCAGACATAATTTTCTCGCAAACTGAGTTAGTGGATCTTCACACTTTAAATGAAACCCTGCAATGTACATGTGGGTGTGTGCCAGTATACATGTCAGTATAGGTGTGTGGATTTCAGGCAAAGAATAATGCAAATGATTCTCCATTTTAAAGTGCTTCTTTTGCTGCTCTTCTTTGTGTTTTGTGTATTGGGGGGGGGGGGTGTATGTCTTTGTTTGATTATTTTTTTGGGGTTGGGGCTTTTTTGGGTTTTTGGTTTTTTTTTAAAGAAATTAGATATGTCTATAATTTCATAGAATTCTAGAATGCTAGAAAGGCTTGGCTTGGAAAAGACTTTAAAAATAGTCTCATTCCAAACCCCCTGCCACAGGCAGAGACACCTCCCACTAGACCAGGTTGCTCAGAGCTCCATCTAACCTGGCCTTGAACACTTGCTAGGGATGGGGCATCCCCATCTTCTCTGAGCAACCTGTTCCAGTGCCTCACCACCCCCACAGTAAAAAATCTAATCCTACTCACTTTCACTTTGAAACAATTCCCCCCTTCCCATCAGACCCTGGCCTTGTAAAAGGTGTCTCTCCACCTTTCTTGCAGGCTCGCTTTAGGCACCAGAAAGCCCCAGTTAGGTGTCCCTGTAGCCTTCTTCAGGCTGGACAATCCAAAATCTCTCAGCCTTTCCTCATAGGAGGGGTGCTCCATCCCTCTGGTCATCTTAGTGGCCTCCTCTGGATTCACCCCAACAGCCCCATGTCCTTCCCATGCTGAGGAAGGGAAAATGGTATCATATGTATTCTGGATGTAGTGCACAAGATGGAGTCTCATGAGAGAGGAGTAGAGGTGTCTTCCATTAATGCTTTTTTAATTGATAGAAAAATATAGACATACTTTCTTTTTTATGGCTTATAGATAAATCAGAGAAACACATCCTGTTTTCTATTTAAAAGCCCACAAGTTTGGGGTTTTTTTTGACCCCTATGCCTAGGAGGTAGGTATTAGCATCTCAGTAAACTTGGGTTGTGTTTTGTAGAGTATTAGCTGTGAATTCTCCTTAAAAATTAAACACCACCTGCACTTATTTAAAATTGTTTTGCATTGTTACACAATCAAGCAATATCTAGTGCACTAAAAAACCCTACAACTTGTAGCAGTTGTGAAAAAATAAATGATTGTGTTTAGCTGGAGATCAATTTCATTTACAGTATCCAGTTCTGAAGGATAATTTGTGACACCTCTTTTTTCTGAATGATATGATGGGTTTAGTTTGCTGCTAAAGATTTCCTAGGATAATTCTCAGAGGAAGACAGCACAACAATGTGCTTGCAGAATAGTAAGTAAGCAAATTACAAGCAAGGTAGAGTTTGATTAATACTACTCTAGAATGAAAGCTTTTTTCTTTATTCCTCTCTAGAAGTGGGTTGGCACTTCTGTAGTCAGACTGTAGCATGATTAAGTTGACTGCTCTATCCATTTATAAAGTGAAGGAAAGGAA
Organism: Geospiza fortis; assembly: GCF_000277835.1. Taxonomy (NCBI): domain Eukaryota; kingdom Metazoa; phylum Chordata; class Aves; order Passeriformes; family Thraupidae; genus Geospiza; species Geospiza fortis. The sequence goes on along the minus strand of NW_005054325.1, from coordinate 248,814 downwards.
GGGAATAGTGATAACACAAGAGTCCTGGTGTTGGACCTTTTTACACCTCGTAGTACTTAATTATTGTGTGTTTACTTCAGGTACTTCTGGATGCCCAGCTGCTTTGGTCTTTGCAAATTGCCAAGAGGCCTCAATTACTGCCCTTGGCTGGTACTACTGGTACTCTGAATATCTGAAAATTAACAAGAACTAGTGCCGTTTCTGAACTAGATTTCAGTTTATGCTTTGCAGCTCCAATTTAGGAACTCTATCAGTGTTCTGGTAAATATAACAGTTTTTTTCCTGATGTTGCCATATTTAATGCTTTCTGGCCCTGCAAATTTTATCATTTAGTGTCTCTTTTTCTTATCTCTATTTGCTACTCCTGTTGTTTGGCACATGTGGAATGTGTTATGAAGATTATTTACAAAGAGGGATCTGTTAATTGGGCTCTAGTGATGGTGCTTTTGATTGATTGACCAATTAGGTCAAAGCTGGGTCATGACTCTGATAAGGGTCACAGGTTTCTCTTTAGTATGATATAGTTTAGTATAGAATAGTATGCAATGTAATATAGTATAGCTTAATGAAGCAATTGTTCAGCCTTCTGAATCATGGAGTCAGAGCATGTTATTTCCTTGGCTCGGGACACCCTGCATCGATATTCTACCTGCAGACTAGAGTAGAGCCCCTAAAATCATCATGAAAAAATCAAGAAAGGCTGTTGTGTCCTTCAAAGGCATTTACTCACTTTTGGGCTGTGACATGTCATAAATTAATTGTCTATACAAATAGTGTATTTATTACTATACTGGGACCATTTCTCACTCAAAAAATAATGCTACTATGGTGCTTTCTATGTAAAAATATTTTCTACCTAGAAATGCAATCTTGTAGCCTGAAGCAGAAAGCTGAGGGAAATCAATGCGCCATTAGGGGTGTTGTCTGAAATCAGGCTGAAATGAAATGTTTATTGAAAATTTCTTATGTTTAAAGATCGAGCCAGTTCCAAATAAAAGATCAATGTTAGTTGTACCAAAATTTCAGAAATGTCATTGCTTGCTTTACTGGTTTCTCTCCAAGTTCTCAGGTTATTCACTCAGTAATATTTATATGTAGGGTTGCTGAATTTTATTAAAAATGTCTTATGAGATGAAACTGAAGTTCTTCAGCTCTGAGCTTTATTAAGCTAAGAACAAGCCTGCACTACAAGTGAATTTTTGGCTTTCAATTAAAATTGCCAGCAAGGTCCTAAAGGGCTAGAACCATGCACACGGTTGTAGTCAATGACACAAAGTCCAGCTGGAGGCATGCTGCTAGTGGTGCACCCCAGGGATCAATACTGGGCCCAGTCCTGCTTAGTATCTCCATTAAAGGTCTGGATGCTGGGACAGAGAGAAGCTCAGCAGTGTTGCAGATGATACACAGCTCTGAGGAGTGGGTTATGTACCAGACAGATGTGCTGCAAATCAGATGGATCTTGGCAGGCAGGAGAACTGGGCAGAGAGGAACCTCATGAGGTTCACCAAGGGGAAATGCAAAATCCTGCAAACTGGGAAGGAATTACCCCATGCACCAGTACGTGCTGGAAGCCCACTGGATGAAAAACAGCTCTGCAGAGAGGGACATCCTTGGTCTACAAGTTGCCCATAAACCAGCAATCACCCTCACATCTAAATCAGCCACCCGTGTTCTGGGCTGCACAAAACATCTTTGTCAGTACTGAGGAAACACATTTGGAATGCCATGTCCAGTTCTGGTCTCCCCAGGTACAAGTGAGATGTGGACTTCCAGGAGCAATCCTAGCACAAGCTGACAAGGATGGTGAGGGGATAGGAACACCTCTCATATAAGAAGAGGTTGGAAGAGGTGGGACTCTTTGGTCTGGAGAAGTCTCATCAATGTGTGCAAATATCTGACAGGAGGGAGATAAGAAGAGGGACCCTGATTCTTCCCACCCTACTGGCAGGACAATAGAAAATGGGCACAAATTAAAATACCTTTTATCACTTGCTTGGGTTTTATACTTCCTGTTGGGTTGAACCATGTACCCACTTCCCCAGTGCTGGTCTGGCTGCCACAGAATGCTTTTCTGTCCACTAGTCACGTCAAGGCATATAACCCAATGACCCACTCATGTGTCCACACAAAGAATATCTTTTAGTGGCCTTTGTGCTGAGATAAGCTTTTTTTTTTTTTTTACAATAATTGGCAATCATTATTTATATACTCCCTGAGATAATTGCTCTTTTGGTCATCTCCTCTGATCCTTCTTCTGTTGCCAGGGGGTTTGAGTCAGTTAAAGTGGTTGAAGGTCAGAGAAGAATAGTTGGTCACTGAGTAAAATGTCAGGGCTTGAAGACAGATAATTTTCATTAATATTCAAGTTAAGTAAAATGCTTCAACCTGTAGATATGTATACTGAAAGCTGCAGCTGCAGACTGTCATATATTGCTCACCTTTCCTGTGTCATTTTGTTACTTTACTACCAGATTTCTTTTGCCATATTCTGAGTAATTTACTCTCCTCAGTAGTTTAGTTTAAATTTTTATCCTAATTTATTAACTTCTAAGATGTCTTAATGAGCTCTATATTTTTATGGTCTCGAATAGTCCAAATTGGGAAAAGTATTTTATTTGAAAATATGCAACAAATGTATTTTAGACACGGGATATGGAGATGTTTGAAACTAACTAAGCACTGCTAATATTTTCCCCAAGTGGATAGATTCACTGGCTGACTATTGGATTACATAAGGTGATATCAATTTCCATTTTATAGCAAACAGAATCAAATTAATTTCATTTGTTCAATTCCTGATCTATGAACTTGAAGAAAGAAGTTTCAGTTTAGACAGTGCTTATTTTTTTAAGGAAGTGGGGTGGTAGTGAGGTGTAGGTTGTGGCGAGAGAGTAAGAAGAAGATATAAATTAAATTATTTAACATGAGATTTAGATATGTCCCACACACTTGTATGAAAACTCAGCAGAAAGCAAGACTTCTTTTTTACATTTCTAAACCAAATCAGAACTAAAATGAACTTTTTGTAGTAAAGTGTTCAGTTGAGAACATGAAGAAAACATACCATGAAACTGTAAAGGTATGATTTTTTAACTATAAGAATTTGTTTTCCAAGTTTAACTTATTAATATTAAATTATCCTTTTTAACTTAATTGTTATGACTTTTCACCATGTTTTGAGGATTTCATGTCATCAGTTCAAGATTATTTTGTCATTAAGTAATAATTTAAAAAAATCCTCTGTCATTTTGCATTTCCTTCTAGAAATCAGAGTTTTAGAGCTCCTGACTGCTCATATGTCCTAATTTTGTTGATTTTGAGATACAGGAGCATTGGAGGCTCTTTAAGGCTTCCTTGCTGAACTGCTACCTAAATCTGGGCCTGGTATGACAAATTTTCAGGAAAATCTTCAGCTGCAGTATGGCAAAACACTAAAATTCAACACTCAAACTTGGTAGGAAATGTCAAGATGTAAGCTAAGAATTCTATATAAATATGTGGCTAAAACAGCATATACATGTGTATTTTAATATTTAATTTTAAAATTAAAAAAAAGAAAATATATTAACAAAATATTCTTTTTACAAAATATTCACAAAATAGTCTTTTCTTTAACTTACTAATGTTTCATTAATCTTCATTAATTAGAAGAAGGAGAATTTTGAAATTTCAAACTGGAAAGGAATGGGGTTTAGGGCATTTTTATTTTATTTTTTATGGGAAGAGGAAAAAGCAAGATCTTAGATTAACTGTAAATTGATATTGGTATGTTACTTGATGCAAACAAAAAATATTTACTTTTCAGTTAGATAACATCAAGGTTTGATGTTGATATTTAAACAGAAATGTAAATTAAAGCAAAGTTCCAGTTGTATGAATTGATCTGGTACTCTCTTTTCCATTAAACAGAATGAATGAAATTTCACTCTTAAAAGTAAATATACTCCTTTACATGTCTTTCAATTTTCTGTTTTCCAAAGATTTAACTTCATTAAAACCTGACGGCAAAGATAGGGAAAATATTGCTTTTCTTGATAGAGATGGTAGAATTTTTTTGTAAGTTGTGATTTTTTAATTTCCAGAGTCTAGCACTCTGTTTTTGTAAATACAGTTTACAGTGGGCTTGAGGAAGAAAATAAGTATTTTCAACACTTGACAAAATTATGAAGCTCAGCTTTTTTTTTGCTCTCAACTATGTGCTACAGGAAAACCTTACATGGCATAGAGGAATAACAAATCTGTATTTTCTTTCCTTAAACTGATGCAGAAATTTGAAATGAAACTAGTAGGTAACATGTGCATGATCTCATTATAATTTCATGATCATTGCACAAAACAATAACACAATGAATATTTTTAATAAGACCAGAAACCTTAATTGTTTCTTTTTAATTTAAGGTTTTATTTCTGTTGCTATAGCGATTCTGAGAAAACTCTAATGCAACAACTGAATCAACTTCCTGCCATGGAAGCAATCCAAAAATCAGAACAAAAGCCTTCTACAGACTGGACGTGATGTCCTGGATTGTTATCATTCAGCATACACGTCGTAGTAAACTAGCAGCTTTGCCTAGTCCTAGTCCTAGAATGCTGCAGCTTTTTGTATAGAGGAGAGAGACCAGGTAAATATACTCTGGAGGGAAAGTGTCCAGATCTTGCATTGAAATTTATATTTACAACAGATTTGTTGGGCAACTGGTTTTGACAAAAGGGCAATACACTCTTCTTCAACAGTTTAATCTTAAAGAAAAATGCAGTGTACCTCTCTGAATATCTTCTTGTCATGAACATTACTGACCTTATTTCCATTCTTTCTCTCTTCTGGTCTTTGGGGATATGTCCTTTGGCTGCTGCTGAGAGAACAGCTGAGATGAGCGGCACAGGAATGCAACATGGCAAGGAAAGGGTAAGGAAAAAGCAAGTTGTTGCCAGCTGTCCTAGTATCCTTGTCCCCCAAACAGCAGCAGGAAAACTGAGCCAAGCATCCCAGGTCTTAGCCACATGTTTGCCCCATATTGCACCATCTCCTTTTGCTGTTCATGGGAGCAATTTAGATCCATTCTGTTCATCCTTAGAACAGCTGCCTTCAATCTCGTCCGGGACATTGAGAAATCTCCAGCCAGTTTGGAGACAATTTAATGAGGACACAGCAATAGAATTGAAATAATGAATAGGCGGTTTTTATGTTACTGGTTCTCTGGTAAACTGAGAATTATTTTATTTTTATGAGACACATACCCATACTTCGGTGAAAAGAACAGATTTGCTTTTCAAAAGGTTAGGTGTTGTCCGAAAAATAATTTCTAGAGGTTTACAGCTACAAAGGAAAACTGCAGACAAAATGTCTAGGGATTTTCTGTGTTAAAAAAACAGGTTTGAAACTGTCAAACTGTACTCATATCTTCAATAAATACCCTCGGTAAAGGCTAAGAGAAACATGGAAAATCACCTGGGTATTAATAGAAGTGTTAGAAAGGTGTCGAATCCATCTTCAGAGAACTTGAAGCTAAACATATCAGTAACAAAATTAAGTGACTTAAGTGACATAAGTCTGCTGGGGCTTTTTTGCTCCTGTACCTACAGTACCAAGATGGTTTGACACAGGCATAAATATTCTTCTTGGCTGCCTTGATGCTGAACACTGGCCTTGTGGGTGGCAATGCTTAGAAAGATGCTTGTCCCAGTAACTGCAGTGCAGGAGGAAGAGGGCAAAATGTGAAAGCATTCTTTCATCCTGGCAAAAGAGAACGGGCACAAAATTCAGAAAGTGTGTTCAAAATTTAGATTAAGTTTCATATTATCCTTACTAGAAAAAATTAGTAGCAGCACTGCAGGGGAAATAATGTGTATTTTGTGGTGTTACAGAAAAGATTTAGAAAATCCTTGAGTTCAGCACAGCCTGGAAACATTTTTTAGCCTATGCAAGAGATTTCAGTGGGCCTCTCAGCCTAAAGGAATCACTTCATTCCACAGAAAATGAAAGGCATTGATAAGCTCTGGCAATCAACTTAACTACAGCGGTATTTTCCAAAACACTGTTCTTAGATCTGTTGTGACTGTTTCATGACAAAGGTATTCCAACAAAACAAAATCTTTCTAATCTCAGAAGATCTATTTTTGTTTGTTAGTTCTTTATTTTCCTCCTGATTACTGGCAAGTGTTTGAAATTTCCTTTGTTAAATTGAAGGAATGTTTCACAATTTTTTTTTTCAGAAAGAGAAATTGTATGTTTTATATCAAATTTTTTCCTACCTTGCCTAGTCCAAGACATACCGAATTGAACAATTGCTTTAAAATGAGAAGTAAACAACCACAAAGAAGGTTTCCATGTAAAGAGTGGCAGAACACTGAGATCTCTGCTTTCATGTCAGCATTTAAAAATACATATTTTAAATCTGTGGAACTATAATAGGTTATGCATTTTCTTCCTACAAGGCAACAAGTGAACTTTCTTCTTTCCAGATCTTTGATTCAAAATTAAAATCTTATTGTGGGAAAAAGTCTTCATTCTGGAGACCCACATAAAGTTTTGTAAATGCCCTTTCAATCTAGACCATGTTATTTTTACTTTGAAGCTGCAGCAAGTGCTTCCATAGGTATTTTGTTGTAGTGCAAACAGAATTCTGAGAGGAAAAGGTTCCTTTTGTAGTCTGCAATCTGGTTCAGTGTTGTTTTGTGCACCTATAAATTCCATGTGGCTTGTAGGGAATGGGGCATTGTTCCCCCAGGAGAATACAAATGTCTGTGTAAAGTGGCCAAACTTGTTTCTTGTCACCTGGGTTGCTGCAAAAGATAAGAACTGTCTTGACTGTCTCCAATTTTGCCTGAAGGGTGTTGAGATATACACTGTGGGTGTGCTTATGCACACTCACCTAAACTGAGTATATTTTGGCCCACACTGAAATGAAAGTGCACTTTGATGATTGATATTCCTAATAAGTAAGTAATTTGAGCAGGTACAAATGCACTTTAAAATTAGTGCACTTCATTAATTAACAAGTTGAATAGTAAGAAAGCTGGTTAGGGAGCAACTGGTCCACGTACAGGAGCCTTGATTTGGGCTGCTACAGCCTGTTTGCTGTAGATCAGGAACCACATGCTTTGCTGGTTTTCAGTTCACAGCCTTGAGTATAAATTAAGAGTTAATCAGAGTAAGTGTAAACTACTTTAGAAGAGTGTTTGTCAAAGCACTGAAACTTGCAATTACAGAATTATTGTGGAGCCATCAGGCGCCTTTGAGAGTATCCTGTAGTTCAGTCTGCCCCTTTTCCTGCTACTTGTTATACTCCACATACATATGGTGATGGAACCAAGGAGAGCAATTTTCTATGCTATGAGGATACATACTGGGCTTCTCTGCTTGACTTTAAGTACCAGAACAGCCATTTTAGCCTCTCCTGAGTCTCATTAAAACCTCATGTAAAACAGAGAGGGTGATCATGCAGCCATACAGGCTTTGTTGCCTTAATAAGTG
>NW_005054325.1:220629-241330 GCF_000277835.1 Geospiza fortis | reverse complement strand
TTTCCATGATGAAAAATTGGTAGGACCAGAAGTAGACATTTCTGTTTGCTTTTTCTTAACAAGGGACCCGTGTGTGATCTGTTCCAGCGTCTATAACTTGGGAAGTAACTGCTGTGGGAATGAAGGAATAGATTTGCACATCTTTCTCTCACGTTAAAGGTTGTTGTCTGCAGCCAGACCACCACTGAATGGATAGCAGAGTTCGCTGTGTTAAATATGCCTAAAATATGGGGAGTTGTTAGTGGTCAGTGTGTGAGGAGTACATTTAGTGCTCATGTAAGGAGTACAGCTCCGAGTGCAGCTGCAGCTGGAGCTGCAGGTTGGGCTCTGGGTGTGCGAGCCCAAGCCCCAGGCAAGAGGCCATGACCTGCCCAGGGACCTATGGCCCAGCCAGGGCACTGGACACTCAGAGACACTTCAGGAGCTGATGACTTCAGACTTCCCATGCTTAGACTGTGAGGGTGTAAAAGCCCAGGGGTTCCTTTGTTCAGGATCCCTCCCTGGAGGCACTCAGCTTGAACTGTTATTTTATTATTGCTCCAAGATTTAATTATTTTAAGGATCTGGACATCAGAGAGACTGCTAAGGGAAACCTGGGTTGAGCCCATAAGGAATCCTGGTCTGACTGGGAGTATGGGAGGTGTAGCTGCAAAGGGGCCTTGGTCCCAGCTTTGGTGATATCAGAGTGGCTCCTGGATGGTCAGACATGGAAGTCTCTAACAATTGTCCTCCTTTGACCATCCAACTGTTGACTGAAATTATCTTATAGCATTAAAAGTTTTAGTGGGTTCTGCAATGCTTTACCTGTCATCAGTCACTTTTGCCACATACATGGGCAAGAACTGCTGTCTGAGTGGAATGGGGTGGAGCAAGTGGATATTTCAGGGAGAAGGATCTGGAGGTATCAAACTAAGAGTAAAGTAGTAACAGGTTACTTTGCAGGGTCTTTACGTTTAATTCCTTGACGTTCTACTGCCTTTCCAAAACTGATAAGATCAGCAAGTTCTAATTAACTCCTGTTTAATGCTATTTTTAGGAACAAACAGTGCAGAAGTCACTTGCACATTTTGTGCTAGTGAAGTGCACAGAATTTGTCAGCAGGTTACACACTGCTTTGAGTATTCTCAGTTCAAGCCACTTTGATTGGATAAGGGTCTGGAGTTTAATTAATTTTGTCACCATTTTGATGTCTTTTTATATATTTACGCCGTTACTATATGATTAAGATCATGTAACAGTTTAGTTATGTAAACAAAAACTGTATTTTCTGTGTTGCCCTGCTTTTTGTAGCCTTTGTATCTGCTTTGACAGGGCTTTCTGCCAAGCTCTAAGTGGTTGGAATATTCACTGAACTGAAAACTGCTGTCAATGTTTGTTTAAATATGTAAGTATTTGTTGTAAACACCTGTGATTATTGGTTAACTGTAGCACTTCATGCAGGATCTGCTAAGATTAAGGACACACTTTACACTGGAAAGAACTTCTTTAAAAATTAACAACAACAACAGAACAAACAAGTAACTTCATTTTCTAATGTCGTTTCCTTTAATTACTTTTCTAGAAATTACTAATGTGTTTGTTTTCAACATCTAGAATGAAATTTTATTTGATAATTTTTTTCATGCATTCATTTTTTTGTTTTATTTCCCCCCTCCATGTACTGTGTAAGTCAGAGCTGTTAGTGCAAGGTGTGGATTTCTGGCAGTATCTCAAATAAATACATCATGGAATCATATGTTTGTTGTTCAACTGATAGCACTCATGTTTTCTATGACCCAATAAATAAATGAACAACTTTAGAGAATTTTGGTGAAAAATTCTGATTTTATAGGGTATTTTTTAGTTGTAGCTGTGTACTATGTAGTCATAGTATTCTCATGCTTCAGAAATATTGTCTGAAAACTAGATAAAAGCAGAACAGCTTGTAAAGAAATATGGAAGCACTGAAGTGTAGATTTTATCATTCCAGAATGAGTTTAAACCACAGCCACCCAACAACCAGCTGAATTAAGGTGTGTTCAGCAGTTTGAAGTTATGCATCGTATAGATGTCAAAACATCTTTGTGTGGCAACTGCTAGAGGTTGTTTTTTCTTTATAAGGAAAGGCACCTGGCAAGTGCAGTACTGAACAATTTAATTGACAAAGCCCTTAAAGAAGACAGATAAATCTGAAAATGAAGATGTGTTCTTTTCAGTTGTGACATTTATTAATACTTGTTTTAATAGAGACTCGTCAAGTTTTTCTTATGAATAGTTCTCATAGCCTTCAGATGTAACCTGCAATCAGAGCAGTAATGAGGAGCCCTGACATCGTTCTTAGCATTGTTCTTAAAAGTAGCCTTTGCCCTGTACCCTCTGGGACCATATATAGTTTTAATGTGCATAGAAGGAAGAATTATTTATCAAGAGCATGAAGTAAAATTTGCAAGCCAAAAATTTTTTTCACAAATTTTTCAAGGGAGACCTGAAAACAAACAATTGCTTGCAGTTTTGTTGGATTTTTTAATGAACTGTTTATTGATGCATTGTATCGTGACCTATTTAGCTCGTAGTATGTTTCTACATAGCTGCCCTTTACTGGTTCAGTAGAAATGTTAATTTTCTCTTGTGTATGCACATACTGGCTCTCATGAAATGCTGCTGGGGATATTATTCTTCCAAGAGACCAGTTTGACAGTCTTTTCAACTGAGTGGTTGGGATATTCTACTGAGCAGTGAAATTTTATTTGATAATTTTTTACTTGATAATTTTTTATTTGATAATTTTTTATACTCCTCAAACTGGACTGCTGCAGAATGTATGCAAAGATAATGTCAATTTCTCTATAATAATTAATAAAGAGTCCAGCTTAGCGTCTGCTCCTGCTTTGTGTGTTCCTGATACAAATAAATGAGGAATTCTTTAAAAGGCCTTGTAAAAGCACTAGCCTCTCTTCTGCACCAGCCCCTGATGGCTTACCCTTCACTTACTCAATTGTTTGGGTTATGTTTACCAGTCATTATTGACCTCTTTGTTAACATAGCTACTGTTGACATCACTCCCTATCCAAGAGAGATAAGGCCTTGTGTTCTGCTGCATCGTTACAGGGCAGCTGTCCAAGTGCAAATTGTTCATCTATATTTGAAATATTTGTCTTTTGGGCTTTGTAATGAGACTTGTTTACATAGGGGAGGGGAGGAGAAAAATCCTTCTAAATGAATGCAGTAGTCTTAGTATAAAACCCCACAATAATTCAGTGAAAAAGAAAGGAGAATGTGTTTTCCAGCTGCTGTTTGTAGATCCCTGTTGCTAAGGTGCTTGATATCACAGAGTATAACTCTGTCCCATGGTTACGCTCTGCCTATCTTTGCTTTTCTTGACAACAAGGTTAAAGACTTTACCCTCATTACTTATCTGATTAGAACCAGCTCAGAAAATTAATGCTCAGAGAAAAAAATCTTATGAAGCTCATGTAATCATCAGGATGTTGGATTTCATTAATGAACTGCTAAACCCATGAATGACTCATTGGAGAGGTAGACATGAAAACCTGCCTTGCTTGCATTGATTTTATTGTCTTTAATTAGGGGAAACATGTCCTTCAGTGTGATAACTTGCTGCTGTAAGAACAATGTCTTTGCAGAAAAGGGAAGCTTTTGCTCTTTAGAACAAGGCTGGTTGCTTGTGTCTTGCATTAAAAGCATGGGCCATTTAACCATGTAGTCACTGGGCACCTGAATGATACATCTCATTGCCCTTATCTATGCTACTAGGTTGTAGAAGACTGCTCCTTCTCAGTTCACTCAAACATCTCCTTGGTACTGATTAACCAGTGTCAAAATGTTTAATAGGAACTGCAGAAAGTAGGAAAGCAAGAGTTTTTCCTGCAAAAATCCTGATGCTTTTTGCTCTAAACAAATAAAACAACAAAAAGGAAGAAAGTAACACACTAACACCTGTGTCCAGAAGAAAAGAAAGCAGAGGTTGGAGAAAATACCACAAGTTTATTCACAAGTTACCAAAATACTTCTTTGGACTTCTAGTTTTCTCTACTTGGTAATTATGTCCCATTGTCTTCAATGGTAAACCTTGTTTACAATTCATGAGCTGAATCAATCCTTCCCTGACCTCATTAGTCCAGCTGTTGGCTGTATTCTAAGCTATGTGGCTGCCTAGTTGCATCTGACATGTTATTCTTTCTTTTTCTACCACCAGTCAGGACCAGAACAGCTCAAAGGGCTTTAAACTCCCGAAGAAATCCCACTGCTGTTAGTCTGGCCTGTAAATCCCCTGCTTGTTATAATCCCTCAGTACAGTGACATGCATAGTACTTGAAACTTTGAAGCAACAAGACTGGGGCTGTTATAAAGCTGAGAAATACGCATGCAATCAGCCATTTTAAGATGGGATTTTTGATTAAAAATGCTTTACTGAGTCTCTCAAGTTTTCATTGCATTGATGCCTTGCCATAAAGAATTTTCATCAATAAATTACTTTTCTTTGAAAGATATTGGCTTAAAAGGAGATTTTCAAAAAACATCAAGTTACCTTGCTATGGCTCCTCTGTTCTGGGAGCACACTGGCCCCAAATTAATTATTTGTAACAAGACAATCTCAGGGTTATTCTTGTGTTTTAACATGAGAAGTAAATGTTCTAGAAATGGGTGTTAAGAATGATTTATTTATTTATTATGCCTCTTTGACTGTACTTTCTCTTTTTTCTGCTTATGTCCAAGCATGGGGGCAGGAATGAAAAACTAAGATGCAGCTGTCATCTGCTGGTCACCTTCCAAGAAGTGACTCTTTTCACTTCAGTTAGGGTGGTTTATCACCTGCACACAATCACTTTAAAGAATAGATAGTATCAGACTGTTATTAATTTTGTAGTTGTGCATCCGCCATACTGGGCGCATTTTGGTTAGAGGGCACCATTGATCCTTTTGATTTTCTGTTTGTTTGGGCAACTAAAACCTATTTGAAGGGATGAATAACAGGCTACAGTCATAATGTGACCTACATATGAATGACCAAACAGCATGGTCCCAATTGCAGTGGGGACTTGAAAGAAAAACCCTTTAATGGATAAGTACAGGGTCCAACTTCCACCACTATCAGTGACTTATCAATCTCCTGTTTTAGATAAACATAAAATGCCTGTAAATGAACTTCACACATTCTCTTAGCTGTATGTATGCAATATAAAGGTAAATTTAAAATTTAACTGACCAGCAGTCGTGGGCTTTGAAAAAATATTCCTCTGAAAAAGTAGAGTTGGAAGAACAACCATCAAAAAGTAAGCAGTTCTGCAAGAAGGTTCCTGAAGTTGTAAGTTCCTATAATTGCCTTAAAATCCTTTAATGCTTTAAAATGGTCCAGTTGCTTAAAACCAATCCTGTGTCAAATCATATGGTAACAGAGGAGTTAAGTTACCAAATTAAATTCCAAAAAAGTTCCTGTCTGTACAGATGTGGCTAAAAACAGCCAACATTACCAGTTCTTAGTCTTACCAGGAATTGTTTGTCAAACTAAACAAGCAAGCTTGTTCTGATATTTTTCGTGACATCCAGCACAAAAATGATAAAACAGGATCAGTGTAATTCATCTTGGAACAAGTTCACAGCTCTGAAAGAGAAAGACATCTTTCTTCAAATGATGTCTAAAACTTTCGCTATCCGTATTTTAAAGGGGAAGAAGTGGGTCCTATCACACACCAATATTTATCCAACTAAACAAGGTGAGAACTTGCACCAGACTGAAAAGTGAACATATCACATTGTTTTTGCTAATTTCTTGTGGTGAAAATCCAGCAATCCTAGAAATGGTAATTTACTTTCTTTTCTCCTACCCTCCACACCTGCTGACTTTTTTTCCCAAGATTTTCCACACATTCAAGGGCATCCCTCTAGGACTAGTTGGAAAGACTTCCATAAGAACATTCTTATAATAACGTCCACTGATAAAGGGTTGTTCTATAAAGAACTGTATAAATCATGTACAAGAGTCTAAAGCCCTCAAGTGAGTTTAACTGAAGAGATATTGTTGTGGTAAAGCATACTCTATTTTTTTTCCATGTGACATACTTCTTCACTTCCCAGCTCTACTTTTTACTTAAAATTTTTCTTCATATTACCTTTGACAAAATGATTATGATTTGGGGCCCCCCTCACTGTGTGTTCTTTGTTCCTAGAAATGACAGAAAAACTTTGTTGAGCTCTGTCAACCCCCCTTCAAGTCAATGTGTGAGAGAAAAATGCTGCCTTCTCTTTGCAGTCAGTGTTGTCTTTGTGGGTTTAATGGGTGGTTTTTTATGAGTTCTGTGGGGAAGTAATAAGCATGGGTTTGTATGTTTATTTTATTACTGAACATTAGTATGCTGAGGGCATGATGAAGCAGATGATATTCTCTGCTTTGTTGCCTTTGGGAAAGACTCAGACTGTCACAGACTGGCAGCCAAACAGTTTGTTGGAACAGCAGCTTTAGAGAATGACATAATGTGCTTTCAAATCACTTCTGAGTTGGGTCAAAGGAAAAAAAACCCGCAGGATTGACCACAAAGAGAGGATTTGCCTGCTGTCAGGTTGCTGAGGGTCTCTGACCTACATATAAGTGGGACTGTGGCTTTTTCTTTCCAGTAATACAAAAACATCTAAAGAGGGGATTCCATTTCCAATTTAAAGTGCACTTTGGCACTAGTTCTAGAACAGGCTCCATAACCCAGTAGAAGTTCTTCTACTGTAACTGTCTGTTCTCACCTAAAACTTCATTTTACTCTATTTTTAAGCTTAGTATTGTGAATATTTCGTGTGAGAGAGCAACTGAGAAACTCTACTAGAAATTACATAATTCCTCTGCAAATAATGCAGCAGCTATTAACAATATGTCTGTAAATTAATTTCTTGTGACTTTCAAAGAGAAACAGTTGTGGAAATCAAGCTCCTGTGAGAAATGCTGAGGTGGTGCTTTGTATTTCTCAGACTCTTCTGTAAAACATCTTTCAACTTCATTGCTAAGATTTTACTATATCATAGGTTTTTATTAGCATAATTATGCTAAATAATTAGCATAATTAGCTAAATAGCTAAGTATACCAGGAGTTGAACTCCATGACCCTTATGTGTCCCTTTCAACTCAGCATATTCTCTGATATAGTTTCCTAGGAGAAAGTAGCATAGATTTTTGTAACAGATAATACAGCAGATAATACAGCACTGGAAGGAAGTGTTTTCAAGAATAGAGCTTTTAGCCATTCTGTGTTCTCACATGAAGCTAAAAAGATCTTCTAACAGTGCTAATTTCCATGCCATTTTTCATTCTCATTTCAGGCCAGGATTTCTGATACTCTATTGCCTTGGTGTGCTGATTGCAGCTTTGCTTTCCCTCTGAAATTCAGTTTAGAGCTCTGATACTCCTTTGTACCCTAATGTATTCCCATTTGATCCAAAGGAGTGAACTGTTTGGAGGTGATGCGGAAGCTGACCAGTATATTAGGAATGAAATTCAGTATAAATTAAATGAGAGAATGAATTTGGGATTACATCCCAGGCAGAATCCATCCTCTTGTAAATGCAGCTTTCCCTTGTTGCTGTCAAGGGGTTTTTATGTATTTAAAAGAGAAGTAAATTTGAAATGGCTTGAGATATTTATATTTCTTGTTCAAGCAGATCTGTGTAGAAATGGTGGCTGGTATCATTCAATAACTGCCTGGGATTTCCAATGTATTCCTGTTCACTAGAATGGCCAGGCACGCTTCTGGCCAGCAGAGAATGGTGTAGCCGTTATTGCTATATTGTGGTCCATGACTTGAAACTGGTTTGTTTTTTTATAATTGTGACACTCCCTCATGTATAGCACAGTTAGATCTGTTCTCTTTTCCTATCTCCATGGCTGGAGGTATGTGCTACTTTTTTATTATATCCTTTTATGTCTAAATTGGCAAATTTCAATGGAGGACCAATTAACGTGATATATAATGTAAGAAAACTCTGTGTGCAACCATACAGAATGGGATGGTGATTTTTATTTTAAAGCTCATCTCACTTAGCTCAGTCACTTATATTTCACACATTCTGTCAGAAGAACCAAGCTGTGTATATTCAAGTGGTGTGGCCAGGGTTACTTCTGGCAACATATCCTGGTTTCTGCTGAGATATAGTTAATTCTTTTCCTAGTAGCTGGTACAGTGCTGTGTTTTGAATTCAGTGTGCTCCGCCAGTGAGGAGCTGCACAAGGACCTGGGAGGGAGCATGGCCAGGACAGCTGACCCAAACTGGGCAAGGGGATATTCCAAACCACAGAATGTCATGTGCAGTATTTAAACTGGGGGAGTTGGCTGGGAGGGGCTGATCACGGCTGGGAGATGGGCTGGGCATCAGTCAGCGGGTGGAGAGGAATGGTACCATGCATCACTCGTTTCTCTTGTTTCTTCTCTCTCTTTTGGTTATCTTACTTTTCATTATTATTATTAATTACTATTACACTTAAATTTATTTTGATTATTAAACTGTTCTTACCCCATGGGTTTCATCAGTTTTTGATTCTCCTCCCCATCATGGTGTGGGGGTGAGGGGAAGGGGAGTGAGTGATTGGCTGCTTGGTGCTCAGTTGCCAGCTGGGATTAAACCACAACATAGCAGAACAAGGGGCACTGCTTACTAAGTCCTCAGCACACATTCTGTGTGGTCCTGGACTATTCATTATCAGTAACTATATCCTGGTTCTCCTGAACATACTTTTTGTTCACAGTGATTGTTATCATTCATTCTTTTCATCATGTCTTATCTCTGAGTGTTACTAGCATTACAATTTTATTAATTATCCTTTTGCCTCCTTTTCTAACAATAGTCTGTTCTTTGTTTGCCTAATTATATATCTTGATAAGCTGCATGCTTATGTGCTGAGGCTGTGACGACCTGCTGTTCTGCACCAAGGTCTGGAGTGTGGATGAGGTTAGAAAGAAGGTGCAGGGCACCTTCTGCAGCTCAGTATGAAAGACCTGACAACAAATGAAATAAATATCTTAATAAATAAAGCAGCTTAATAAAACAGCTGCTTTAAGAAGACAGGATAAATAAGATAGAATAAAACCAGATATATAAGTAGGGAGTAAACCTTTTGTCCCTTCAGATGCTGAGAAGAACACATGCACACAGCGTCAGGTGGACCCTGGGCAGACATAGGCACAGCATGCTGTGCAGATACTGTCTGTGGACAGAACTTCCTCCTCTTTGGTCCTTCAAGATAGTTCATAATGTTCTTACAAGTAAGCAGCTCTGCTCCTGAAGGTTATTGAGCTGAGAACTTCTGGCTGCCCCGTTGGACATGGGCAAAGATGTATAGGTGGAGCAGGAGCTGTCTGCAGGCTCCTCTGCTGCAACTAGCTGCTGAAGTGACCCTGCAGAGGTGGGGACACAAACACACAGAACAGCACAGCCTGGGCGCGCCACACTGGTGTCACAGCACAGCACAGCACAGCTCAGGACAGCCTGAAGGCCTTGCTGGGTGAGCAGCACAGCATAGTGCAGCTCTGTGTCTGCTCATGCAAGCTGAGATGTGGATCACCAGCTCCTCTATCTAAAGAAAGTGGCTTCCCAGGCAGGATAAATACACCCACTGATCTAGATGTTATCAGCACTCGTTGTTTGTTTTTTCTTCTCTGTGTTCAGTTATGTATTTGCATTCATACTTAATTCATACCAATCCCAATATTTCTGTCTCTCTTCAATGCTACTTTTGTATGTTGCTCCCAGAAGCATAGTGGAAAATTCTGTCTCTTTCTCTCAGTGCTTTTTCCCCCCTTTGACTCAAAAAAGGTAAGAGAAGGGTTTTACTTCAAAAAACTTGCTATCAGAGGAAGCACAAGACTGGGTTATCAGACTGGTGGCCATCAAACACAGTGTTCTGATTTATTTTGTAAAATACTATTCTGGACATGAACTGACAGAGGTGTTCTGAGACAGTCATTACGTAACCTGAGATTTTTTTAGTTGCTTCTGGGTGTAGTTCAATATATGAAGAATGGCAGGGCAAAATTTAGTGGCTTTATTGAAGACTTATTTTGTTGGGGAAAAAAGGTAGACCATGTTGCATACTGTAAACCTTTGCCAAATAATTTTCACAGAGATTTCTCTCTATCATGCATGATGCTTTTTTTTTTAACTCTTGTATTTCATTTTGGTTTTTTTGCTCAGCACTTTTCTGTTTTACCCAACTGGTGGACCAATATTGCTTTGAAAAAATATCATCCATCTATACTTAATAAAACAAATCAATATTATTTTAAGCCAATTATTTATGAATCATTAGCTGTAACAATTCACAGAACCAGAGCTTTGGAAACTGAGCTATAGAGCTCTGTTGAGATCGTAGCTGCTAAATCACAGCTTTGAGTACATTGTAGTTAACTGCCTTAGGGACTTTAATATCCTTAAAAACCTGAAGAAGCTGCCCTTTTAATTCCAGTTATTTTCACATCTCTTTGGCATGTGAGACAAAATAATTATTCTGGCTCATATTAGAAGTTCTTCTACTGTAACAAAAGAGTGTAGGAGCATTGAATGAATTTCCAATGTTTAGTACTAATGGATGGGTTTCTGTTGATGTTTGTGGGGTTTTTCCCTTATGGCACATTAGGTATTTTTGTTCTGCATCTTTGTATTGCAATCAAAGAACTACTTACTGTTCTTCTCCTAAATAGGATATTCATCCAATATAAAAGTACAAAGCTGACAAAATACATCATGTTTGCTCTGAGTAACTCAACTGACATGATTTTAGTGATCATTCAACCATGAGCATTTAAATGTGATCTGAGACTATTCTAGGAGAAGCCTGATCCCCAGTGTAGCTTTGTTTTTTGTCTGACATGACTTGTATGGCTGCTCCATGTGCACACACACACAAAACACAAACAAAACCATAGCAGCCTCCCCCCATCACCAAAAAAAAGCAAGGAGTATACCACAGCATTTGAGGCTTTGAATGTCCTATAGCAATGCATGCCTGATTTAACCCCATTTTAATGCCTGAGTTCTTTTCCTCCTTATACTAACTTGTTCTTGTTCACTGCAAGAGTTTTACATTCCTAAAGCAGAAGTAGCAGAGTGCATTTTCCTATCTCAGGTATTCCCATTCATAGCCTGACACAAAATCATCTACCTGTAGCAGTACTTTGACACATCAGAGCATAAAATTTGCTGTTTGACATGTGGACAAATACTCTACTCAGACATCCTGTTACAGTGGTGATAGAAGTGGAAGAAGTCTAATCTAAACACCTGAATACAAGAATAACTTGATGAGCTTCAGCAAAGTTTACAGAGCATGTGCCTGTGTCTTTTAGTGTGGAAAGAACAGCCTCCAAATCCACTGATCATTAGAAAACATTGTTGTATTAATCATAATTATTGACCAGAAGATACTCTGATTTTACTCTAGTTGACTGTTTTCTTCATATTTTCTAGTTCCTTGGTTTTTATTTGCAATAGATGAAGATCTAAATTAAGAGTGGGATGCAGCTATTCAGACACTTCTGGCAAATAAGCACCAAGTGGCCAAATATGACGTTAGACCTAAATCAAAAACAGCTCAGAATTTGAGAACCATTTTTGCATTTGACCCTTCGCTTCATGTTGAACCACAGTCTTAAGCAGTACTGAAAAGATTATGTTTTGGTGTGTTTTGGTTTGGTTTCATTTATTTGGGCTTTAATCTGAGTTTTCTGATTTCTTATAAGTAACAGTAACTGAGAAGTAAGGGAATTGCAAATCAAATGCTACCTCCTTTTATGTTAATGATAAAGGTCTTAAATTTAATGGGGCTAGAACTTCACTTGTTGATTTTATGTTGAACTTCAATAAATCCATCTATGGTGCCAGTACATATTCACCCTGATCAGATGAGCTCTGACAAAGATCTGTTTGTCTTAACACCAGTAGAAAAAAAAAGTAGCACAAATAAGTTTGTTGGATAGGCTCATGTTATTTTCTCTAGACAAGAAATAAGATGATATGTGGTAGCTGCTTGGATAATAATCCCTTAGTTTTAACACAAATCTACATCTCTTATCAATTCATTTTCTAATCAATGAACACTTGTTAACAGTTGTCTGCTACAAAATGTCACAGTAAAAGAATTCTAACTTTCACACAAAGAAAATACTTGTGAAATCTAGTGCTGGGGGCAGTCAGCAGCATTTGAGAAGAACAAATAGGTGACTTTGAGCAATGCTTCATATATTTTGTTATCTGCTGACACAAAGTAATTAAAGCTAAACTGAACAAAAAAATACTCAGCGTCTCAGATTCCAGCAGCTAACTGCTGCAAGTACCTCTTCAGAAAGCTTCTGCTCTGTGGTCAGTCTTGCTAAAGTTTTCCTCTTTCATTTTGACTTTCCCAGTTCCTCCTGAAGTATTTGAGAATGTAGGTCATGTAAGGCAAAGCAGTGCTGAGAAAGCCTTGCACTACAGAAACAGCATGGCATGGCCATTTCCATATAAATTCCATCAAGCTTTTTTACCATCTTAACTGCAATGCTGAATCTTAGGTATTAGGCTTTACTGAAGCTTACCCTCTCAGCAGTTCCACTTCCTGGCCATTTCCCCTCCTGTCAAAAAGAGAAGTGTGATTTATATGCCTCCCTAAGAGTATTTTAGGGCTTTGAAAAGAGTATATAATGTTAACAAAGATAGAGTGAAAAGGGGACTGTACATGATAAATTGAATAAACCACCAAAAAGGGACAACAAAATGTTTTTCAATGATTAACTGAGGAAGAAAGAAATCAGAGAATTACTAAGGCTTCAGTAAGTACTTCAGTCTTTGTCTATTGTAAGAAATTATATGCAATATAGATATTTAGAAATGGCTCAGTGGTATTGGCTTTTGAATGTGTTGTCTTTAACTACAAAGTCAGCACCTTTAACTACAGTGTCACTTCACATAGAGTTGATATTCAGTGGATGAAGAATCTGTCTTGTCCTTACAACCTCTAACCCTTACATCTCTGAATGCTTCCCTAATAAGTTTCTTTTTCCTTTAAGTAAGGACTTTGTGTTACAATATTCTATGTTGCTCAGATTCCTTACTGCAAAATGGACTATCCCCGATTTATGTGAGCAAAACAGGTGAAGAGAGAAACTGAAAATGTTGATAGCTTCTTAATGGAAAGCCTGTACAAAATGCACTGCTGGAATCCATGCTTCTTAAATCATGATCCAAAGCACTGGATGTACTGCAAAGTTTATCCTTTCCTACAACTGCTCTGCATTGTCCTACTTTCTGTTAATTTTTAACTTTTTGGAAGGGCATTGGGGAAGTGAATATAAGAGAAGTTGGAACAGCATTCCATCTGAGAGAAAGATCATGTGATGGATGAGTTCTCCCAAAAAGGGTATATGTGCAACAGAGAAGACTAAGTGAGAAAGGGTGTTTCTTTCAGAAAGCTTCTGAAGCTCTGATTACAACTTAACTTTTCATTACAATTTTTGATGGAAGGCTTGGCAATGAAAATTTTATCATGGTCAGTCATTTGTAGGACTATGCTCTGTACTGTTAGAGTGATCAAGTTATTTCATTAATACATGTGCACATCTCCTGCAGTCTGGCTTCCAGATCTGCATGATTTTATCAATAATTTATATTTCAGTAAAAGTGATTAGCAGCCCTGACACCTTAAATATAATCAGATTAGCTTCTGTACAAAGTTACAGGCCTGCATATAGCAAAATACAGAATGTCCTAAATCAAACTTTCTGTGTATGAGAATGGCTCTTTATGCTTGGCTACCAATTTGAACTTCTGCCACACTCTTCATGCAATTAAATATTCTTTGAAATTTCATATATCTAGAAATACATTTGCACTGCTAGTGGGTATCTGGCAGGCAGCTAGTTTTGCCCTCCTGTAAAGTGACTATGACTATACACGTAGTTGTACATAAGCTGACTGTGTGTAACATGGTATGACATATTGACAATATGTATGTTGCACTTAGATATACAAATGACATTATTTATGACTATTGGTATAACTTGGAAAGCTGTACATAATACTCACAAGATGAGTAGGCTTGATGGATTTTCAGTTTCTGTAACTATTCCAAGAAGTGGAAAAAAGGAAACAAGCAAAAATCTGAACAATGTCTATTTTTCTAAATGAACTGACTACTAGGCATTTCAGAATTATTCCATAATTTTGATGGAAGTTTCAACCAAATTAATGCTCTTTCATTCACACAGATTTTTGATTCAAATTTATCATACTTGAAATTTACAAGTGAACTAAAGTGACCTTTAATAATAATTATGTGATCTTGGTGATACATTTCCCCACCCAGGCCTGATGGCTCAAGAAATCCTTTTATTTACTCTTTACCAGTTCTGGCTCAAGACAGGATGTGTCTTCTGATTCACTGAGTAACATAAGATTTATGTAATCTGACATTTTGTCACCATTCATCACATTCTCTCAATCTGGGAACTAATGTTGCCCACAAAGTTTTCCAACTCTGGTGGAACTGGCTTAATGTATTACCAAAGAAGCTGTCTAAGCAGGAAAGAATTCTGTGTCTTGTGGAGAACCAGGCAAGGAAAGAAGATATAGCAAAAAAATTTTAAATAACAAAACCTTTGAACAGAATTCATATGAGGCTAGACATAAAATAACAGAAATGGGTAGTAAGCATAGAAGCTTGAAAAGAAGCTGTGTCAAATGCAGGAAAGAGATCTGCATCCCTCCCAGAAGACTTTGTCTTGAAACAGAAGAAGTGGCATGTTAGTTGATGGAGAGAATGAAGCAGGGAAAGATGTACAGTTTTATTTTGAATAGATTTGTGTTCTTCTTGCAGTGTTAATTAAAATCAGTAATATTCTTGAATTCAACATGAAATCTGGTTGTGCTTTATTGTGTAGCTCTGGAAAGGGAGAAGGTAGAGCAAGTTTTCTACTCTCTGTAGAAAGATGTCTGTTGCCACCAGACCAGAGGCAAGAAAGTTCATCCTTAAACAGCAGCTTGTAGGAATTTTGTACTCTGAAAGTCCCAGTGGGACCCAGATTATAGGCAGTGCCTGTCCTCTGCTCCATTTCTGGGTTCAAAGGATATCTACTGCTGCTGCAGTAGCTTGGGAGTATTTAACGAAAGTATGTCAGAGACAATGACATTTGATCAGTCATTTAGTGCGTTTGGAAGAGCAAAATAGAATTTAAATGCTATGTCACGCTGAAAAATCATCAGGTCAGGTCTCATGGGACCGCACAAAATTGGCTTGTGCTGAGAAGAAAAGATGGTATCCTTCATCCTCACCAACAGCCTACAAACACAGCTGTACTGTGAACTAGCCTCCTGGGGAAATGCAGCTAATCTTAGGATAAGACAGTGAGATCTCCAGGTTGTGGTCAAGGGTCTTTTCTCTTGTGAGAGAATAGACTTCCTGAGGAGACTGAGATAATTAGGGGTTGGACTACTCTCCAGATTTTCTGCAAGGCCCTGTTCTGTGGCAGAGCACTACTGTCTCATCAGTGTACAACTGAATAGATTCTTCTCTGGACTGAGAAAAATCACTCTTTGTGCAAGGATGAGAGAGGGCTTCTGGGAACTCTAAGGAATTATTTGTAACAGTGCAATTGTATTATGTAACGTAAGTGTACTGAGTGCTGTGGAAATCCACAATGTACATGATGGCATTCACATTATTTCATTTTCTGAAAAATGTCCAAGGCACACACATAGGACCCAATGACAGTGTTATCAAGATAAAAATTAAAATAAATGCAAAGAAGAAGCACCAAATTTGCTTTGAAATATGGAAGAAGATAATTTCCATACAGGGTTAAGATGAACCAAAGTTACATTACTTTATTAAGATAGTATGAAAATATGCTGGGTTGACCTTGGCTAGCCTGCAAGGCACTCACCAATCCCACTATCACTTCCCTGCCTCAACAGGAGATGTGACAGAAGGCTCGCAGTTCAAGATAAGGGTAAGGATATGACTCAGTAATAACTGTCTTGGGCCAAACAGACTCAGTGTGGGTAAATTAATTTAATTTATTGCAAATCAAAAGTAGGATAATATGAAATAAAAACAAAATCTTAAAACACATTCCTCCCACTTGTCCTTCCTTCCAGAGTTCAACTTCACTCTTGACTTCTTCTTCCTCCTGACTCTCTTCCTCCTCCTGAAGCAGAGTTCAACTTCACTCTTGACTTCTTTACTTCCTCCTCCTGAACAGTGGATGGAGAATAGAGGTTCAGGTCAGTTATTAAATGCTTTCTCTCTTCCTCCTCATGCTCTTCCCTCAGCATGGGGTGCCTCCCATGGGAGACAGTCTTTCACAAAATTATACAACGCCGATCCTTGCCATGGGCTGCAGTTCTTCATTAACTGCTCCAGTGTGGGTCTTTTCCACAGGGTGCAGTCCTTCAGGAACAGACTGCTGCAGTGTGGGTTCCCAGATGGAGTCACAGATCCTGCCAGAAAACCTATTTCATCATGGGCTCCTCTCCATGGGGTCACAGGTGTTGTCAGAGGCCAGCTCAAGGGTGGGCTTTTTCTTCTTTGGTTCACAGGTTCCTTCAGGGAGCATCCACCTGCTTGGACATAGGATGCTCCACAGGCTGCATGGTGGATGTCTGCTCCACAGGCTGCAGGGGCAGAGCTGCCTTACCAGGGGCTGCACCACAGGCTGCAGGGGAATCTCTCCTCCAGTGCCTGGAGCACCTTCTCCTCCTCCTTCTTCCCCTCCAGACCTTAGGGTCTGAAGAGTTGTCTGTACCATTCTCTCACCCATTGGCTGCTGTTGTGCAGCACTTTTTCCCCCTTGTTAAATATACTGTCACTGTGAGCTGCCACCAGCAGCTCAGCTTTGGCCAGCAGTGGGTCTGTCAGTGCCAGCTGGAGCTGACTCCTTCTGGCACAGGGGCAGCTTTGGGTATCTTCTCACAGAAGCCACCCCTGTAGCCTGCTTGCTACCAAAACCTTGGCATGTAACCCAAATATGGATAATCCAAAAATGGGTTTTTGTGATTTTATACTTGAATTTTCTAAAAATTAGTTTGGGAGGTATAAAAGACAAGCATCTTGAACAACAAGCACCGGGTTGAGAGAATGAAACAAAGGCTCCAACATTTTGTCTCATCTCTATCCTGGCCACTCAAGAGGGAGCTACTTGGTAGACTGTGAACTGAAGGGTGGAAAGGAGGACAGTGTGGATTAGGTTGGCATCACATATATGCCCTGAGATATCACTGATTTAGTTCTGTGACTCATTTGTCTTTGCCAAAACTTCATGATGCCACATTTTCAATAGCATGACTCCAGGACCAAGAACTAAATTACTAAATTCCATTAAATTAAATTGCTAAATTAAATCTCTAAAATCTTCTCCATCTGAGAATATAGGGTCTTCAAAGTGTGACCAGAAATTAAGTGTTGTTAGGTTCTTTGATAAAAAGCTCATGTCCACACTCTAAATTTGGCACAGAAGAACAATATCAAATACAGGAACCTTCATGTTTATGGGGAGCTCAGAAAAAAGATTCCTTGTCCCAATCTCAGGAGTGTCACAAAAGAGAACTGATGGTCATCATCCAGGTCTGAAACACACCAGATGAGTCTGGATAGGCCTTCCAGACAAACTTAGGGGTTGAAGTCAGGGATACAATTGATGGCATTTGAGTTTTGCCTTTTTTTATTTCACATGTTGTCTGTATTCTTCACACATATATTTGTAAGTGTGTCACCTATTGTATTAGTACCTAGTTTTCCCGGTGATTTTCCATGGCTTTTCCCTAAGCAGAAAGACAAAACAAATTCCAGAGGTCTAAGCCCTGGGGGGTACAAGGATCTATGCTATCTTTGTTCTTCCTGGGAACCAAGGCTCAGAACCACTCTTCCAGATATATTGCATGGACAAAGTACAACTAGTGCTGAAAGGGGGCTCCAGAGAAGGGGCTTGGCCTGGTGAGGGGGAAGGGGGAATTGCATCACCACTTGTCCTCCTAATTGGTGTTTTTTATCCATTATACTAACCTATAAAAATGTACTCACCCCTGGGAGAGGGTGGGTGGGCTTTTGTGGACATCTTTCCGCAAATGCCTCTGAAAGCCTTAAAATAAATTTCCCCTTTTATATTACCTCCTTACTAAAATTATCTCGAGTTTCATTTCCAGGTTGGGCAAAAGGCAACACTATCTAGAGGGTATAACACACACTGCGGATGCAAGGGAATAGAATAGAATAGAATAGAATAGAATAGAATAGAATAGAATAGAATAGAATAGAATAGAATAGAATATTCATCAAGTCCAACTGCCTGATTGTGACAGGGCTGATTCAAAGTTAAAGCTGTTTTTAGGGACATTTTCCAAATGCCTCACACACTGACAGCACAGGGCATCAGTAACCTCCACAGAAGACCTGTTTCAGGGAATGATCATCTTCTTGGTAAAGAAATGTTTCCAACTATCAAGTCTGAACCTCCCCTGACATTTAGGGAATCTTAGGATTACACACGATATCTTTTGGCTGGTGTAGGGGACAAAACTAAAGACAGAGGAAGGGAGGGCTTATCTTGGCTTGGAGAAAATGGGTCATAGAGGGCTAGGAGGACAAAAGCAGTTGCCCATGTGTAAACAGGTTGCTGGGCAGTATGCTTGTCTGGCCATGACCCTCACCCAATGATCACCTGTTGTCCTGCATTCTTCCTAAATTCCATTTCTAGCTATTATCCTAAATGAGTGGACTCTGTTCTGTGTGGATGTGATTGTATGGATGTCTAAGAGTCAGCAACTGAAATTGGACAAGGGATTATAGGGCTTGCAAATCAGCAGAATCATCAACTGAAGAGACTGGAGCGAGTAAAAACAAGCACCAAAAACTCCACTACAGATAAGGGATTATATGTGTCTGGTGCAAGAAATTGGACCAAGTGAGAGTGCAAATATCGAGCCAAACCAGGTGGAGAAGAGATTAAGAGGCTTGGGAAGGAAGTATGTCTCTAGAAGTGGGGCAATTGGAGAAGGTAACCTCCAAAGGGACCAAGAAGTCCATGCCAACTGATGGAGAGGATGTAAAATCTGAAGGTCAGCTGAGAGACTGCATGTGTCTCTGTGTATGTGTGTACATGTGTAGGAAGAAGCTGGGGACAACAGTGATCCAGGCTGGAAGGAGGGCCTAAGATACTGGGTGGTGTTTGCTCAGGAGAGATCAGCAGTGTGCATGTTTATGTGCTGCTGCGTGCAAGGAAATCTGTACCAGCAGCTGGAGTGGGACTGTGGGGTGTGGAGAATAGTGTGTCCAGATGCCAGTAACTGGGTGACCTGGGATCCACAGCCAGTTACTGGGTGGACTGCATGTCTAAGCCCAGCTACTGAGAGAACCGTGGTGCAAGTGAGTGAGGAGGGCTACACCAGCCCTTGGAGAGGTGTTCATTTGTGAAAGTACAGCAGCTGAGAAGATCAGAGATCCAGCTTTCAGCAGATCATGGTGTGTGTCTGTGGGTGATGAGTGAAGAGCAACTACAGTGGGACTGCAAGTCTTAGGAGCTCGTATGTCCAGGGTACAACAGTGGGGCACATGGTGGATCCAGGGGTAGACTGAGTATCTAAGGCCAGCTACTGGAGGAATCCACATAATACATAGCATATATTTCCTAATAATACACTTTCATCCTGATTAGCCACAGTGCAGCAAGATGAGGCCATTGGTGCTGTTCGTGCATGTGTGAGTGCTGAGTGTTTCTGGTTGTATTGATCTGTGTAGCTGTCCACGGGTATATGCACATACATATTGCAGAAATGAGTTTGTATGTCTGTGCCTACCAAGAATGCATTTAGTTTCACTACTGAATACTAATACAGGCTAGGGGATGAAGGGATTTTGCTCTTATGAGAGAACATAATTTCATTTGCCCTTACACTACCACAAAACCTTCACTCATACTACAGCCAAACACAACCCTAACATGAAGGGTCCTTTCAAGTTAATTTATGGCATTCTTGGTCATTTCAATAATTGCCTTGAGTTACTGAAATCAGAGTTTATAAGCTAATTTTACAATAGTTTGTAAACTGTTCTGTATCCTGAGGCAAGCATAGGTATATAACCAATCAAAAAATTAGCCATATATATCTCCTGCATTTGAAAAATTGAGAATCCATTGCACATTAGCATTTTGCTCTCCTGCCTCACAACTGTGGGTAGGTTGTTTTAACTTCATCCCAGCACAGCAGAAATCAAGTTAAAATCCACCAAGGATGCTCTGCAGGGTCATTGGACTCTGGTTATAAATTCACAAATAAGGGTGCATAACGCCTGACTAGATTCTTGCTGACTCCTGGACCGTGTCTGTGCTCCAGGGTTTTGTAGGGGGTTGCTGTAGAGTAGGTTCGTAGCTGCGCCTCTCCGCTGTGCCGGCCTCGGGCTGCTCCCAGACAGCCCGAGGCAAGCTGAGGGAAGGTGAGGCTTTTACTGAACGCCCGCTGCACCACACAGCCCAGTCTTTCACACGGTGTTCATTTACATCGACGATCCCAGCTTCAAGCACAGCCGAGCGGCCACCCAGGCCCCAACCTGCCAGGGCGAGGCAGAACACCGAGGACAATGGTACCTCTCGACGCATCGGCAGCGGGAGGCACAGGATGCGCGAACAGGGCGAGGCTCCGCCCGACGCAGCGCACCTGCCGGCGCGTTTTGGGCGACGGGGCAAACGGGGGAAGCAGGAATAAC
>NW_005054325.1:214133-219847 GCF_000277835.1 Geospiza fortis | reverse complement strand
GCGAGCCCCGCGCTGCGCCCGCGGGAGGCTCCCGGAGGAGCAGGGAAGGAGCCACCTTGCGCGCACACACCAAATGCTCCGCAGTCAACAACAAAGCCTCGACTGACGACGACGCTGCTGCTGCTTCATGCACTCGTTTAGAGGCAGCGGCCCCGTTTTATGGAGACCGACGCGGAGAGATTTTTTGCCGTTTCTTTTCTTTCTTTATTTTTTTTCTTGAAATCCCCAAGTGGTAGCTGGAGGGGCTTCGTCTTCAAGAGTCGCTGCTGTATAGCGTCCTCCACAAAACCAGCATCAGGTGTGGGAGACCATTTAGCGCCTGCGGGGTGATGCCCGTAGGGATACAGCCGTGTACTCAGGGATGGAAAACGAGGACGAGACAAAATCCTGTGTTTTTATCTGTAAACTCGGCTAGCTCGTTTGAAAATAAATACAGCCCCTCCTCTGCCAGATCACCATCGGTTGCAAATATTTCTCCAGTCCTGGGTAAAAGCTCTTGTACATTGGTGAAATTATTCCAAGGGGAAGTTGGATGTATGCTACAAGGTGCCGAACGCACATGTGAATAGCATCTTAAACACGGACAGCTTGGAATCATGTAGGAGATGCTGCTGACAACCAGTTTCCCGGTTAATGTTTTGCAGGCTCTACACAGGGCAGGTTTGGGAGGGGACAGTTTTTTTTTTTTGATTTTACAGAGGGTTGCATAACCCCTCATGTTTATTGAAGAAAAGAAAGAGGAGGAGCAAACCAAAGCCCCAGCCTGAAATGAAGCACATGACGTGAGACTGTCTTTTACTGAGCCGTCCTGCTGTTTTCTCTGCTAGCATCATTAAATAGTATGCTTTAGGTGGGTTGGAAAGGGTTAGCATGATAGTAAAACATTAAGGTATGGATTTTTTTCCCCTATACACTTTCATAGTCTTAGGCTTAAAATAGCATCACTGTTTATCGAACCTATACAACATTTTTTTTAATGGCAATGGCCATTTTTTTAATCCTTTAGTGATGAGCCACTTCTTTATGTTTTTAAAGACCCCTATCCCAACTCGACCTTTCATCTCCCCAGTCCAAAATAAAATGGTATTTTGAATGCCTTTGTACATTTCTGGGTCACAGTTATATGCTTTTAAATAGTGTATCATTTGTAACTGCTGAAGTGTATGTCCAGTATTAAATTATAGTACAGCGTAATGCTTAGACAGCATGCCATGCAAAGATCAAATTGCAGATAAAGTTCACATAGGAATCTCCTGTAATGCTTGCACTTGACCCTTGTAAATCTAAGAAAAGATATTTATAAATGGACATATACATCCAGCAAGTAGTTCTTTCTGTGTCGTATTTAATCTGTGGCTTGACTGTGGTGAAAAAGCATGTCTTTTTATTTAATTTTTATAGTAGATATATTCATTCCAGTTACTTTCTGGAGACAACTGTGATTGTAGTGGTTTTAATATTTGGCATTTTTATATTAACTTGGTTTTTGGTAGTGGTATTGGTATTTTTGGTAGAAGCTATTTTTGCTTCTTGTATCTTGAGCTTAATTTGAAAAAATAAAATAAGGGTCTTTCAAGGAGTGAGGCAGTCAGTTATGTCGATTTATGTTAAGGTAAGTATTCTCATTATAGGTAAAAGCAATTAATTGTACTCAATATATCTCATAGCACTTCAGAGTTCATAAGCTGTGCAATGTTTAACCTTGATAATTTGCTTTCAGGTGATAAGCTAAAATACAAAATAAAATCAGATGTTTTTCTTGCTTTACAAACTTTAATGATGTAGGTCTCCGGTTTGAAGATGTGACCATACTCACAAGCATCTATCTCTCTATGTTTACATATTACTGTATATATTTCATATATTACAAGAACAGTCATTCTGTGGCATAGTCAGTCATTCAATGATGTAATGTCCTTTTTTATTTGTACATGCGTAGTGATTGTAGGCTTGGATAAATGGAATGGATTCTCTTCAGCAAGCAGCAAAGTTTGTTTTTGTCTCCCCCCTGAAACCCATTTTTATGCTGTGCCTAATTGAAATTAAATGCAGGTATATAATTTCCACACCTACTGTTTCTCTGCCGTACTGGCATGACTACTGTGGGCATAAGTACTTCTAGAAGTCTCTGCCAGTTAGTTGAAAGGAAATATTTTGCTTACTGTTTGTATTGCCATAATGTCTGGAAGCTGTGGTTGGGGACCTTTACTAATGTGTTATGTCCAGTATAATGGAACCATAACTTGGGCATGGCCCCTAAATATTATGATCTAAAATAAAGAACATTTTCCTTCTAAAGAAAATAAAGAACTGTGAGTGGTGCAAAAGAGAAATCAAGCTGATGTTAAGAAGGATACATTGGTATGTGTGTGCATTATCCAGCTGTGTACTTTCTCATTCTCATGTAAGAGCAATCGGAATTGTAGAACTTTAAGTAAGACTGCCACTGTTCTCTGAGAGTTACCCTTGGGACATGAGAGTGGCTTGGGTTTGGGGGATTTTGAAATGCATCTAACTTGACTAAATGCTGAAAACTCAGGTAAACAATCTACATCAACCTAATATGAAAAATTTTCTCTTCAGACCATTTACTTTTTACAGTTTTTTTAGATCTAAGGTAATATTTTAAAATTTTTAAATTGAGTTTTCATTTCGTATTCCAGTTGTACAGGAAAAAATGTTTTTCCTGTATTTCCCATTGTTTTCCCTTTTCCTGAGTGTTTTCTGTAAGCTGTTCTAGCTCTTTCTTCATCTCATCCCCCTCATGTGCCTAACCCCCCTCAGAAATACATAATAATAACTACACCTTCAGCTAAAAGACATTTCTGAGTGAATGCATCACTTTACTCCCATGTATGGGCAGTTTGGGGTGGGCATTGCAAGAATTTCCCATTCCATTGTAGGCTGTTTTTTGGGATACTTTGGAACAGTGATGAAAAGATCTGTACAGTGAAAGGATGTTACTGGTAAAATATCCCTATAAAAATATGGTCTTTAAGTCCCAGGGACTGTTACAGGACAAGTATGCATATCCTGCTCAGGTTTCAGGACACTCTTCCTGAGTGGGTGTTTATCTCAAGTGCTGGCGGAGCAGAACAGACTGATTCTGTGCTGCTCAAGTTTTCTTGGCTCACAGTGGTATGTCCATCAAAACAGTTGGGAAGTTTTTCTTTGTTGTTAGTTGTTGTATGTAGTGGATGGGCAATTCACTTTGCTGCTGCTAAGAGGGATTCTTAACTCTGGACTCTGAGGCAGCTGTGGAGAAGCTTAGGCTCTTACTCTTGCTAGTTGTCTTAAGGTTCCCTCTTTCTTTTCCTCCTCAAACTTCTCCTGCCTCGTAGTGTCCTGCATTTGTATGCAAGGTATGAGTTTACCTTGTCCTGGTTGGAAACCCAAAAGGTGGCAACCAAGAGTTTACAGCTCAAAGGTTCAATGCATTATACAGCTGATGAAATGATAAAAATGAATCTGCAGTGTTACTGTTTAAAATAATCATATTAAGTTAATTTTTGCTCAGTTTGGCTAATCTCAGGAATATGCATCTGTGTCAGTGTTCATATATTGGGAGCATTTGACAAAATGAGCACAAAGAAACTTGAAATTAAAAAAATCAACGAGATAACAGTTTTTGCTTAAGTCTCTGAGGGTTGCAGTCCTAGTTCAAATTCTTAAATGGATCAATGCTAAGAAAATTCTTGCATAGTAATGAAAATGCTAAGATGTCTTGCTCACAATTTTTTTTTCCATTGTTGATGACACTGTTTAATTTACAAACCTGTTTTGGCCTGTCTCTTCTGATTTGAGTATTGGAAGGAGTAGTACCCAAATATTTCATCTTAGAAGCATGTATAGATGTGAAAGAACTTACTGATTTAGCAAAGTATTTCCCTTCTTATTTTGGACCAGGCTGTGGGTGGTTGCAAAAGATCTGTACTTAATGGTTAGTTTATTTTCATAGATTCAGACAAAAGTGAAGTAGCAGATTTTAAGAACATAAGGGATCTTTAGGCAGTCTAACTTGATTTATGTATTGGTTATATTGAGTTAGTTATCCAAGAGCAATAACCTAGATTTGGTAAAAGTCCGTCTTTCAGAGATATGTGACTAAATAGATCTTCTGTATTAAAGGCAGTCTAATGTGTGGACATGAGGATGTGAAGTATTTGCAGCTGTTCTTGGGAATTTACCTTCAGTCCCTGATGTGGTTGATTGTCTCTTCATAAGGAAGTCATATTTCTAATTTGCACTGACGTAGCCTGAATTTTCAACTGTTGAGTTTTTGACATCTTTGGTAGTAAAGAGCCATTTAGTAGGTGATTCAGTTTCTCTGCAGGGATATTTGGATCTCTCAAGAATTCCACCAATGTAATTTGTAAAGTGTCTTATAGTAAAAAATCATCTCATGATTTTGCATCTCTTGTATCATCTTCCTCTCTTTCATCAGAGGTGCTTTGTGACTACTAAATCTTACAGTGCTTTCTGCTCTCTGTTAGCTCAGTTTTTCTTAGATTTAATTCTGTCCCTGTCAATAGTTGATTCTCTAGATACTTTTATTTATGAGTGGTACTCAAAGTCCCCCATCTTAATGGAGTTTGAAGTGGTCTTTCTGTACAATCTTTGATCCGCTTTCATGGAGTGGATCTTCATTACTCATGGCTTCTCCAGAAATATTTTGAACGGGTTCTGTGGAAGTTCCAAGTAAAGTCTGGTCTGGGTGGGGGTGGTGAGAGGATACAATGTACAGCGTATGAAGAAGTGAGGCGAAGCAAGCTCTACAATTCTAGTGGAACCTGTATTCAACTAATCTTAAGTGATGACAGGCCCAGCATGTTATTTGGAGCTGTAAATTAATTGTATGACTACTGTGGAGAGCAGCTGTTGTCTTCCAGTCTTTTAAGATCTGTAATTTGAAGTCTTTTTTTGATACATGCAAAATATGAAAAAATACCTAATCTAAACAGCTGAGGCTCCTCTTTTGTTGTTCTTTAATTGGTGTCATTCAGTTTCTCCTGTGAAGGCGGTTCTAGACACTGGCTTGTATCCTTGCCTGTGTATGAAACTGCAGAATGTTTGTGTCCAGATTAGTCATCTACCAGTGACAGCAGCCTGGCAGAGCTTAGGATGAGTACTTAGAAAGTGGAACTCTCAAATAGAGTAGTGGCATAATGAAAAAAAGCATTATAAGAGTTTACCAGTACACGTCTATGTTGTGGATGCCTTATTTATGCTTTTACCTTCATAGTTAAAACCTTGTGTAAGTGACACGGTGGTTTTACAGGATATCGTGGAGCTAGTTAAGAGTTAGCTAAATAGAGAATTTTTGTGTACTTTTAAGTGTTGTCAGGTGAACATGCTTTTTGAAAGAAGTAAGGTGCAATGGATCTGTTACTGATAAAGGTTTGTGTATCTGTGTACAAATGCTTTGTTTATATAAAGAGGTGATATTTATGAAGTGGTTCTTTGAAATGGAGGAGTGTAATTTACTAAGAACTAAACTTAGTTTTGTATCTCAAGCAACATTGTAGAAGTAAGTAGCTGAATAGCGATAGTTTTTAGAAATACAACAGTAACAATAATTTGTCAGCAGTCAAAATAATCTCTGTGCTGGATAATATCTTTCTAAGTTAGATCCTTTAGTGGCATATGTGATGGCTTATGTTCACAGTCTGAAAACTGTTTTGCTGAGGAGAAACGTTGGACAGGTTAAGTAGGTA
>NW_005054325.1:207225-214108 GCF_000277835.1 Geospiza fortis | reverse complement strand
TCTAAATGTATCTGTATGATGTGGCCAGCCTTGCCCTTGTCCATAGTGCTAAATTCACATATCTTGTTAAGAGAACTTGAGGTTCAGCCATGCAGTTCTTCATAAAGCCTGCAAAAGGATTTAATTTTCTTTAGGTAAAGATGGGTTTAACTTTAGATAGAGTTGTTAGCTTTGCTTGTTTTGCAGTGGTCTCTGCTCATTTGCTTTCTATGGTGTATGCTAAGGAAAATGGGTGGCTGTCATTCACTTCAGCATCACATGTAGAGAAATATAACCAGAGCAGATCTCTGAAGAGAAATGCTTTAACTCTGGTTCATGCATGTAGCTGTGAAGGAAGCTTAAGGGAAGCTTTAAGAACGGTTAAAGCATTGCTTTTGATTAGGAGGATGTTGCATTTCTCCTTCTGTTTGTCCTTCCTTAAGCCTGAATGTTTATGCAAAAATGTGGGAAAAAGATTCCATCTGCTGTGCTTTGTCTCCGCTGTTTTTATTTGGCATAAATAATTACAGAGAGAAAATAAATGAGAATTCCCTTTCATTGCAATTTTGTTAAGTTTTTATAACAAGAGGAAGATGGATCAAGTACTAAAATAAACCAGATACAGTCAGACAAATTCAAATGCCTTGCACAGTTTCATAATTCATTATGCACTCAATTAACGCATAAAAATAACACCTCCTGTGCTTGTTGAAAAGTTGCTTTCTTGTTTACTTGGATTGGCTAGAAGGTCTTAAGAAATTCTGGATGACAACTACTTGTGGTGCATTGGATGAGTTTTACCAACAGTGCAGTAACAGATTCTGATAAAAATTGTGCCCTAAGCACCTGTATGCTTGCCAAAACTTGGTGGGCAGGAAGAATGAGCAGGAGAATGGAAGGTAAAAACAGGTAACACTGAACATATGAAACTGGTTGCCTGGGGAGTATGGTAGAAAGGATTAAGAAATGAGGGAGGTATCAGGGCTAAGACTGAGACCCTAAACAGATAGTGCATTTTAGATTGTAGGAGCCTGAGGAATTTACACTGCAGACTTTGGTTGCTAGCTAGATGATTGCCTTGATGCTCAGTGTAAACATAACTTTTGTGTTGTCGTGTTGCGGGTGTTACACCTGAGAAATAAGGCTAGCCCGGGCAAAGGTGAGTGTTACAGGAAACAGGAGATGCTGGCAGTACCATTATTGCATTGCAGCTGGGCCATTGTGCTGTTGGATTCTGAAAATTCATCAATCTTAGCAGTCAGAGGTCTGCTTGACTCTTGAATGATTTCTGCTGTTTAAAAGTGTGAATTGGAAGTTTTCCTTAATTTGCGCTAGACTTTTGACCTCATTTTAGCAAATTCTTGGTTGATAAGTATTGTAAAGCATGAACAGTTTTAAAATACACTGCCTTTTCCATTAGCGTGAATGTATCTGAAGCTGTAACAATGCTGTAATATTCTAGTCTGTTGTTCTGTCTTAGACAGTTACACTCATATTTGTTTCCATGGCAGTTGATGTTGTGAGATGACTTCACTAAAACTGTTTTTTAACACTGTTTAAAACTTCCTGCAAATGAAAGCTATTAGAGGTGAGATAGACAAAGCAGATGAAAAAGTACATGATATAACAAAAATCTGAATGCCTATTTTTTTGTGCATCCTCCTGATATGTGTATCAGTCTTGATCTGAGCCAAGGGAAATAGAGGTTGGATATTAGGAAAAAGTTTTTCATGGAAAGAGTGATAAAGTACTGGAATGGTCTGCCCGGGGAGGTGGTGGAGTCACCATCCCTGGATGTGTTTGAGAAAAGACTGGATGTGGCACTCGGTGCCATGGTTTAGTTGGGTTGGACTTGATGATCTTGAAGGTCTCTTCCAACCTAGTCATTCTGTGACATGTATGTGTGTATATTTTTTTTTTAATTTTTTTTAGTAAATAGTTTTTTTGATGTGGACTTCCTGAAAGGGTTTAATAGATTTGCAGCTAGTAAGAATATATTTTTATTTCCTTTATCAAGTCAGAGAATGTTGGCTCTTAGAGTAGTCATTGCACTCATGTATCTGCTTTATGTGACCTTAATAATTAAAGTAGTGTAGAATATGGGTCCCAGGGTCCTCATGATGTTCTGAATACTACAGAACAGACATGTTTCTTCATCCCTCTCCTTTGGTTTCCCTATCCATGGCATGGCAGTGATGATAATTTACATTACAAATACTAAGCTTTCTGCTGAGCAAATAAGCCATGAATTAGTTGTCAGGGATGAGGCAGTGAAGGTGCTGTGATGAATTCTGACCTGTTAGGACACATGCATATTCAGAGCTGCATAAGCTTCTGAAATTGTTGGAAAAAATACTCTGGGACTTAGTAGGTCTTCCTTGCTGCTGAGAGACAGATTACTTGTAAGAGCAATTCCCACAAATTTAAATCAAAGCTATACCAGAATTCCTGCAGTTTCTTGACACTTGGAGAGGGTGTGGATAAGTGAAAGAGAGTAAATTAATATAAGTCCTTCAGTAGAGTTGGCAGATGAGTATATATTCTAGTCTCTGGCTAATAGGAAGTTTGATGATATTAGAAAACTTTTTCTAATTGCTTAGGCACATACTGAGAACACAGATCTGCACTTTCAGTCTATATAGCACGAGACAGTAATGAAGTCAGTGGCTGGCATCAGTTAACATGAGTTAGTTTGATCCCTGGCTTAATCTCTGTATAATGTGCTGTATTATTTACCTATTGCAGAGTGAGGGAAGGGACAAGAACTGTTTTTTTGTGTTACTAAAGGACACAGACTATAGCAGTTCATAACACAGTACCTAACCGTCTAAGTATTCTGTGGGTTTCTGAAACTCCATTTTTTTAGAGGATAGTTGTTCTTTTGCAAACCTCTGAAACTCTAGCATCTGCTTGTACCTCTTTCTTATCTGGCTGCTTTTGGTGATGTGGACCTGCTTGGTTGGAGCATGCAGTGTTTGGAGAGGATTGTATTGGGGCTACTCCCACCTTCTTTCTGCTGACTCTGGAAATTAGTATTGTCTAATTTTATACATACTAGACTTTTTGGATGGTGATGAAAGGCATTTCTTTGGTTAGCTGTAGTTGTTGTAGTCAGCATCTACACAGCTCATGCTTTTTAACAGTGGTTTAATTTTGTTTTACTCTATTTTATATTTGGTATTCAAGAGTAATCACTTTCTTTCATCTTTCACTTATCTTCTTACTGTGGCCCTGCCCCAACTTACTTGTAATCTTTACTTCTAGCAGAATCTACCAAGCACCTTTTGATTCCTTTGTCCAGGGATAAAGGGTAAGGAAGACTCAGAACAGCATTTGATCTTGAATTTTTGTCAAATAGATTATTCTTTATTTCTGTTTGAGAGATCGTTTCTTCAACATGACATGATCTCCTTCCTTATCTCTAATCACTAAAAAAAGTTAAAGGAGCTGGCCCTATTTAAAGTCTAATTTCATATCCTGTGTTGTGGAGTTCTTTACCTTCTAATTATGTTAACAAACACTTCACGTTGTGTTGTTTGTAGAGTTAAGAAAGAAAAGTTTAAATTGAGACTAGATAATTTTTTCATCAATCCAGGTAGCTTTTTTAAAATATATTTCATGCTATTACATAGGATTTTAACAAGTAAACTGTAATTGTGATTCGACAAGGAGTGTCCATAATAATATTTGGCAACCACTGCAGAGCCCTGGTTTTAATCTCCCCTTGACTTTCTGCTTTAGATGGTGAGGATTTATTTGAAATTAGTTTGTTTTGCGTACCAGATTTCACCATTCAAAACTAAAGCCTTTTCTGTAGTGTGTCTGTTCTGCCTGATCCAGAACTACTCAAAAAACCCCAATACAAAGTTCTTTTATTAATGAGTGAGAGAAGTTAGTATGGAACTACCTTTCTGAAGGCCAGTTATGTTCCTGAGCATTTTTCCTATAGCAAGTTTATAAAGTTTAAATGTATTAACTACTGAAAGTAAGTAAAAAATTCTTTCAGTTGCTACAGCTATCATATTAAAGACTGTATAAGATAAAGCATGATTCTGCTGTGCTGTGCAAAGTTGATTCATGGTTATACACAACAAAGCATTAAGCAAAATTGGCCAGCAAGGCACTGACACTGGCTAAGGAAAGATTTTGTTCAGGAGATACTGAAAAATGTAGGCACGTGGTTATATTTTCCAATGTCAGATGAGACAGAGTGATGCAGATGTTTTCTTGTTTATAGCTTGTAAACTGTGCTATTGTTGTATCTTTTAAAGATACTCTGAGTATAGCTTCTTAAGAGAATTGCTAAGAGCAAGCAGGAGCTATCCCTGAAAATTTCTTGGAAAGTTTATTTGCTGCAAGATAAAATTACAAACTGTTGCAAACCATACATACTTTACCATTGCAAATTTTCACCTTTTCCTGTGCTTGCATTCAAAGGTAACTTTGGTTTTTAATATCCTACACAGACTTGATTTTTGCTGATCTGTACTCTCTTTTCTCTAGCCAGTTAGTATTAGCTTGGAAAATTTCTGGCTCTGTATTTCAGCTCCAGTTGATTTGAAATGCTACAAGCTTGGAAGAGACTTCTGCTTTTGGAAGTCAAGCTTCCTTGAATATAGAGGTACATCATAGATCTTCATGATCTGATTTTTAATGAAATACTCTGTTGTATGCGTTATGTCAATAGTATTTATTATTTTTTTCTTATGTTCTTTTACTACTGTTTTGGTGGCAAAAGAATATAGCCTGATGAAACAGAAGATTTGATCTAGACACATTTTGGTAAAAGTATATGTGTCTTAATGTTTGTAGTAGCTTTCAATTTACTATGCATGCTTTTTGTTTTAGTGTTTCAGTGTTGGGATGCTTTCAGATAAGGTTTTTAAGGTAAAATTCCTCTTTGGACAGTAGGTAGAATGCAAAGGAAGTAGAAATGGGAATTGTGTTACTTTTCAAACGTTTTTATCAAACTTGACATTTTCAAACTCTTTTTCCCCCTCTGTTCTTCACTTTTTATTTCATGGGTGCACATACAATTCTCAGGCTACAGTTAGTAAATTTTTGTCATAATAATTTTAATTTAGCATTTTGGTTTGTTGGCCAAAACTTGTGCTGTCTGTGTAAGCAAAACAGAAGGATCCCCCGGCTTAAGATACAGCAAGGGATTTAAGCATTTAGGTGTTTTCAAAAAAGGCAGTAGTGCTTTGGCCATGCTATGTTTGCTCAAGTGTGAAGGACAGAGGTCCTTTTAGTATGTTTTTAATTAAAAGATTCTTTCTAATCAAAAGCTTCAACAATAACTGCTGCATAGCAAGTAGCTATGGTTACAATGTGCAGGGAAGGGTATGTCATTGTTGTTTGAGTGTCAGAGTTTAAACAATATAGGAAGAGATAGATTTTTAGAACCCTTTCCCTTGCTGAGGCATTTGTACTGATGTACAGTATATAAATCAAAAGAACATCCTGTCTGATGAAAAAATAAAACCTTAACTACAAATGCCTACCCATCTCTGCATATGTTAATCACATCTCACATACAGCTGGGGCTTTAGAAGAAAGGCTGGGTAAGTATGATGGGCTTTCCAGCCCTTATCTAGCATTTGCCAGATTTCTGATATTTAACCATCTCTTTATGGGTTAAAAATTTGTAGCAGTGCCACCGATGTGATGGTGGTGACAGTCTGTGTGCAGCTTGTTGGGGCAGGCGGGCAGTGTGCCCTGTGCCTAGGCTTCTTAGTCCCTAGTTTAGCGCCTCTTACTTCTGCCATGCCAAGAGTGCATGGGCAGAAGACAAAGGTTTCTATGACATGTTTCTGGCACTTCAGGGTGTGGTTTTTTGTGAAGACACCTGAAAACAGTATTCAATTGCACAGTTTAAGGTTACACGTAAAAAACAAACCTATACTATATGTACTTGGAGTAGTCTCAAAGTTCTTGTCTGAAGTAATGACATCCCTTCTCAGTATGCCTCCATCATGGATGTGTTCATTCCAAATGAATTCCACAGCTACAGTTCTTTGGGCATAAACTTGAGAAATAAATGGTCTGGATAACAGGAGAGACTTGTCTTGTACTTGTTAGCCCTTACATAATGTAACATAAGGGTTCTAACATTAATATTTTTGTTGCATTTCAAAAATACTTAATTTTTAAGTAAAAAATAAAATTAAAAGTTGAAGTCCAGAAAATAAAGGGATGTCTATTTTTCCTTCAGAAATACAAGTACAAGTAATGCCTACAGTGTAAAGGGCATACTTCTATTCAAATCAACAGAGTGACTGTGATGATTGCCATTTAAGAAAAAAAAAAAAGGAGCAAATATTAAATGTTCTTTTGGTGGCTGATGTAATGATGGTGAAACTGATTTTGTGTCCCCTGTTTCTTGCTGTACCTTTTTTTTTCTTTAACGTACTAGAATTTTTTTCCCAGATGGGCAGAGAGTTATACAGTTCTCTGTTTAGACTGATGTTTGATGGTGGAGGGTAGCGAGTTCTTTCTAACTTTATAGACCATTTATTTTTCATATGGACTTCATAGGTTGTGACATGAACTCTAGCATATAGATTGACAGAAAGTAATCTAGTGCAAATTAATGCAATAAGTTTACCCTCCTTTTCCTTGTAGCACAATGGCTGAAAAATCAGCAAAACCAGCAAAACGGTTATCCTCAGACTCAAACTCTCATGAGGGAGCTGCGGCAGGAGAAATAAGTGCTCTGGAAGAGGCCTTTAGAAAATTTGCTGTCCATGGTGATACAAGAGCCACAGGAAAAGAAATGCATGGGAAGAACTGGTCAAAGCTATGTAAGGACTGCAATATCATAGATGGGAAGAATGTGACAACCACAGATGTTGACATCGTCTTCAGTAAAATCAAGTAAGTTCATTTTAGCCATCATTTCATT
>NW_005054325.1:192778-207209 GCF_000277835.1 Geospiza fortis | reverse complement strand
ATCTAAATTTACCTTCTGTTGCTTCTGATGTTGTGAGACACTGTTTGACAAAATCAATCTTTCTTGTTCCTTTAAAAAATTTTCTTGTTTTGTCTGAAGATACAGCTTTCAGCTTCTGACCTACTATATTAAATTGACTTCAATATCACAGGTGTTATATTATTCAAAGACTATGATGTGATCAGAATAAATGCAGGCAATTCCAATAAACTGGTCTGCAGTAAGTGCTGTCAATATTTCTTGAAAGATATCTGAATGAAATCAGGATGTCAAGGACAGAGGCTAAGGTGGGATATGTACTAAAAGTCGAGTATTCTAACAGCAGTCATGATGTCCAGCACAACACCAGCTCAGGTTTGAAGTGCAGGGCCATGCCAGACTTAGGGTGACCCTTGGCTATGGTGAATTAGGATTGTCTAATTTTTGTGAGTGGAGATTTAGTGAAACTTTCTCCCCAGTTGAAAACCTAGGCAGGCTTAGTCAGAAACTTGTCAAACCTAAGAGAAGATATTAAAGGAAATATGTTAACAAGGGATTAATTTGTTATGGCATGTTCTGTGTGAAGTCCCAAATAATTCTTTTGGTTTTGCTTTATGTATAGAATTGGATTATTTTTACCTTTCGTATTCCCCTGGCATCTGATATGATAATCTTGTCTTTTCTGCTTTTTATTACCAGACTGTTTAAATTGTCTCACACATCATTGTGTTGAGGGATATACTTTTTAAAGGGGTCTCTTAATTGTTTTGTAGCCTGTAGGAACACTTATTTGGCTTGTGCACTCAAATGTTGTGGTGTAATGCTGGGAGAACATGCAAATTGAATTGCTTACAAGGTAGTTGGAAAATCTTGCTACAAGCACTGACCATTTAGACTGCATCAAACTAGAGAAAGGCAGAGAAGAAGACTTTTAATCTTGAAAGTTGTCCGTGTAACATATATGTAGTTAGAATAACCTTATTTATTTGATTTATTTCTTTCTTTGTTCCTTTTCTCCTTGGGGTTCTTACCTAGATAACTGTAAACACTACATATGCACACTCCCACCCTCTTGTCCTTGTATCAATCCTTACTTGAATGGAGTTAGGTATACCATCAGAGAGCTGGCTTATTTGAAATGGATGTTTAGGTTGTAGGGTTCTGTTTCTTTCTTGATCTATGATATTTTCAAATTTTTTTTTACTTTCATCAGCTTAAAATTTAGTTTTATTATTTCCTGTAGATAAATATAATCTTATTGCTGCTTTCTCATATCAGTTTCTGGGCTCTTTAGTGACAGGATAACCCCATGATATGGCATAAACAGATGTGCAGTGTTAGCAGATATAAAGAAGTATCAGATTTGGTGACTGGGGCAGAAGGAATCCCATCCTGTTGCACAGGAGTGAGTTGTAAGGTGGCAGGTACCTGAGCCTCCTGGGAAATGTTAGCAAATCCCCTTGCTGCTGTTGAACATCCCACCTCAGCTTGGAGGTTCTTGTCTTTGGCTCTTGAGGGGGAGGGTTTGCTCAGCAGTTTCTCAGACCTCGCTCCTGTGACCACTGTTAAGTGTTGTCATTTCTCTTGGAAGAGGCATACCATCTTTTCCTCTATCCAGTTGTCCTGGTCTAACCTCAGCCAGTGGCCAAGCCCCACGCAGCTGCTTGCTCACTCCCCCAACAGCAGCACTGGGGAGAGAATTTAGAGTAAAAGCTGGAAAACTCATAGGTGAGATAAAGACAGTT
The DNA here is from genome assembly GCF_000277835.1 of Geospiza fortis. Lineage (NCBI taxonomy): Eukaryota > Metazoa > Chordata > Aves > Passeriformes > Thraupidae > Geospiza > Geospiza fortis. Next base: position 205,485 of record NW_005054325.1, on the reverse strand, counting down.
TATAGGAAAAGCAAAAGGAAGCAAGAAATTAATTCACTGCTTCCCTTGGGCAGCCAGATGTTCTGCCATGCCCAGGAGACCAGGGCCCCATTACATGTCACAAGTTAGGAATACAAACACCATCACTCCAAATGTCCCCCCTTCCTCATTCCTCCCTCCACTTTATTTACTGACCATGATGTCGTGTGGTCTGGAATATTCCTCTGGTCAGTTATGGTCACTTCACCTTTCCTGGCTGTGTCTCCTCCCAAGCACCCCCACATTCATTGCCAGCATGGCAGTATGGAAAGCAGAAAAGGCCTTGGCTCTGTGCAAGTCCTGCTCAGCAAAAACAAAAATATCACTAAATTATCAACCCTGTGCTCAGCACAAATCCAAAATACAGCCACTGTGAAGAAAATGAATTCTACCCTAGCCAAAACCAGCACTCCAGTATTTAATAGCTTAGTAGATAACTGCATCAAATGGAAAAGTATCTTAGTTTTAATTGTTTAATTTTTTGTTCATTACTCAACCTGTACATATACTTATAACATATATTTTATATATTCTTCTCTTTTAAAGTGATTTTATTTTTAAATTATATTGCTTAAGTGGCATATGGGAGCTGAGATTTGCTGTCCTTATTAGGAAGGTCTGTATTTTTTGAATGTATGCTTTCAGTAGATATACTTCCACATTTTCTTAACTGTTGGGGTTTTGTGTTTTGTTTTTACATTTTTATTCTTGAGTGCATGTGTCAGCAATTATTTTTAGTCTAGATCACATTTATTTCACATGTAATATTTTAAGTTTTAAAAAGGGAAGATCTAATGACTGTAGGAACTCAAGTGTCAGTAATATGCTTTAACTTAGGAGGGTTAAGCATAAGCTGGGTATACAGGATTTCTTGAGCATGTTCAGACAACTGTTTTTCCTTGCTTTCTCTTTTACTTCACATTTAACCCTAAGCTCAAGGATAATGATAGATTTGGTAATGCATCAAAGCAGGCATACTCACCTAATAAACTCATGCTCATTTTTATTTTACAAGCAGCTTTTTCCCAGCAGAGCTTTGTGGTTTTTTGATAAACCAGATTTTTCCCCGTCTGTGTTAAATGTAAAACCTTAACCACTACAGAAGAATCTCCAACTCCCTCTAAAAGTGCAGAGTGTAGCTTCCATGCTTCAATAAGAATTCTCCTTATGGTTACCAGAAGGCTTTGTGCATCACTCTTGGTTTTGGACTCTTAAGCTAAAGTGTGTCTCGCAAGATTAGCCTCACCCTGGGATTCTTATGATCAGCCAAAGTGATGGTTCAGTGGGATGGGGCTGGTGGATTTTAGCAGTTGTAGGGAACACAGCAAACATTTTAAAAAAATATTTGCCATACCCAACTACAGTTGCCATCTGCATTGTGTTAGAACTTCCAAATATATTTTCTGCTGGTTCTGTTACTGGGAAGCCACTGTACCTAGCAGGGTTGTTTTCTAGCAAGCTATGCTTAGACTTTATGACAATGGCACATGTTGTTCAGACACTAGAAAATAATTAATCTAATAGAAATGTCCTTTGGATTTATGAGTTACTATGTATAAAGCCCACATTTGTTGTCTTGCTAACTTTCCCAGGCTTTATTTATTATTCTAGTGGATACTGGCGAAATAGGTAGGAACTAAAAATTGCTGATAGGATAAAGTAACAAGGAAAATTAATAAGAGATATGTTTACTTAAGAGCTACTGGAAGATAATGTTTTATTCACCAATTGGCAACTTGCTCTACTCCAGGAGAGATTTTACCTCTGAAATTATTGAACATTTTTGTAGACTTAACACACCTTCTCCACCTCTGCCAAACCAAGTGAACAAAACTTCCGAGAGTTTTAAATAGTCTGTGATACTTCTTGAAAGCTGGGACCTATGTGTCTGTCTTTCAGAGATTAGTTCATTTGAAGTTAAGTTTACTGTTGTTATAAAGGTTGAAGAAATTCCATTGAACCTTTGTTACAAATAAGAAAATAAGTATAGAATGCATGAGAATGTCAGGTCAGACTGAAATGTAGTTTGTCTGTTTGTCTTGCATAAAAGGTCTATGAAGGCCTTCATGTGAGCAAAACATGAAGGCCTTCATGTGAGCAAATACATTTATATGTATTTGAGGGTAAGAAGAAGGAATAGTCTAAAGCAAAGAATCCACAGTAGTAGACATGTAAGAATTATTGATAGAATTGCATTCTTTGGTAAGAAAATATGTAAATCGGGTGATCTCTCCCCTGCTCCCCCCAAATATTTTTGTGTAACAGTAATTTGTAGGGTCCCACAAGTCCTTCCAACTTGGTGTATTGTAATACAAATTTATGTTTGTTAAAATTGTTAGCTCAGAAAATTCAAGAAATGAAAAAGAATTTTGCAATGGAATTACTTGAAAGGAAAAGCTGAAGCCTGCCTATGAGAATAGCCATATGTATGAATATTTATGATTTGCTTCCTTAGAGAGCAGAGTTAAAACACCTACATTTATGCCAAATATTTGGATTGCATTAATGCAGTTGGAATAGTCTGTAGTTTCTGTAATGAATAGAAGAGTAAACTTTTCTTATTTTTTAGGTTATAAAGCATACAATAAAGCTATCTCTTATAATATCATTAACTTTCCATTAATCCTATACTTGGAAGAGCAAAAGGCATTGTGAAGAGTGAATGACGAAAGTTCTACCGTATCTTATGGGATGAAATCTGTTAAAAAATGCACCAAAGCCAGCAGAAGTGTACATAACTGTAAATGTAATTATGAATTATGCAGTAAGCTTTCTTTTTTGTAGTTTCATGGTCAGCACTTGAGATGTTGTATTCCTTTCTTCATATGTTCCTTGGACTACATAAAACAGTAACACCAGTTTCAGGGTAAATTTTAATTTCAAAGCTAGCCTAAAGTTACATGCTTAAAGTTATGTAAAAGTCCTTTCTGCTAATTGGTACCAGGAAAACATTTTCTCTGTAAATGGCAAAGGAAGCAACCTCTTCTCAGAAAAAATGGCTTATGGGATTATTAAAAAAAAAAGCCTGAAAATACTTCCTGGGAAGTGTTTTTTTTTAACTGGTCCATAAATTCACTGCCATACTTGGAAGACAAAGAATAACTCACAGTCATTCTGTGGGAGAGGTAGTTTTTGTAAATTACTGCAGCTGAAGTATATGTGATAGGACCAAAACTAGTACTCCCGGCTTATTTTGTCATGATAATATCTTCAATTTCCCTGTACCTCAGGTTTCTGCTAAAATGTAGGAGTTTAGTGTAAATATCTTAGTAATTTTAGATCATTCAAAGCATTAATTTTTCACATACTATGTGAACCTTATATAGACAATTTTCTTTTATATTTTTTTAGTGAAAAGCAATAATGCAATCTGGGCCCACTGAATGTAGAGACATACAATATGCAGGCATGCAATAGTCTTCGAATGAAGATGTTTTTCATGGCAGTGGGAATTCCATGGGCATCTTTTCAGTCACTGAAACGCCTGCTTTCTTGGAAAATTTCTTCATTAAATGTTTCTTTTCTGGTACTCTTCTGGAGTTCCAAAAGTTTGTAGGCTGTGTGTCTTGTATTTTGCTTGCAGAGTGCAAGTATGGATTTAGTGAATCTTGTTGCCTTGGAGAGAGCAAGGTCATTGGTGACAGAGGAGAAGGGCGCTGAAGAGTTCTGTGTTTGGTATGAAAAGCAACATGTGGCTGCATTCTTCTTATTCCAGCAAGATGGTGAGACACAGCAGTCTAAGAACTTCAGGATTTTTGTATTAAGGAAAGCAGAACACCCAAGAATAATAGATGCTACTGAGCTCTTACCAGCATTCCAGCATGTTGCCTTAGGAACTTAAATTTCTTTGTTTATTGAGAGTCAACAACTGCTCTGGGAAATTTGATAGGTTAGTTATGCTGTACACATAGTCCACTTGTTGTATGTAGTTAATATGGTCATAGTAATAGCCCCTATATAAATATCTCTGCTCTTATTTTAGAAGTGTTACTGCTCAGCACTGCAAGAATATGCTTTAAGCACTGCCATAAAACTGCTAATTCTATGACATTATTAGATAGAAAAATAAAAATATTTCTGTTTACACTGGCATGTTACTATGGTTGCAGGCAGGCCTGGGTGACGTCAGCCCTTGGATTCATTGTGAGCATTTATTTAGGTAGCCATCTCCATGGAAACATTTGTTTGTTTTGATGTTACTATGTGTTAAATTTTAAACAAATTTTTGTGGCTCTATACTGGATTGTTATTGAAGATTAATTAAGCTACGGAAGCTTTGTAAATATACATTACTCCTGCCTTCTAAAATATTCTTGGTAAAAGATCAAGTGGAAGCATAACTGTCTTCTGAAATTCCATTAGTACCTCCTGATGTTGCTTTGACATGTTTTCTTGTTGCTGAGGAAGCCATGTATTCTAAAGCCCAGAAAACTCTCCTCCATCTTTTTGAGAAAAGAAGGTTTTGTTCCCATGGAGAATCTTCGCAACACACTTTATTGTGCCCTGACTTTTGAGCAGACCCACCCGTGCACTGTCCTCGCTGTCTTGCACACTTGGCTGTTTAGCCTAGTTCCCACAGCCTGGATCAGTCAGGTCTCTGCAGGAGCACTTCGACCTGAGAACAGCTGGGCCTTAATGCAGCAATAGTTCACTGTGGCTGCAAGACTTGGGTAATGGGTAATGTTTGTTCTGAGAAGCTGGCCAGAAAACTCTTGGTGAGAATGTGTATTTGTCCCCATTTGTCAGCTGTAATATAATTGTTTTCTTTGTATTGAATAAGTATGATGCTTCTTGCTTTCTTTTTGTATTTGAAAGGACTAGTACTTTGACACCTGAGCTCATTCAAAAGAAATATCTGTCCATGAGGTTTCTCTGAAGTAAATAGTCTTTAACGGAGATTTTTACTGAAGTCTCTCTTAAATTTTTCAAGTATTTAAATAGGTATGAAGTGGACTTTATATATAAATGAAGTGCCTAGTTATTGCAAGTTATGTTTTACATCCCTATTGGAGACATTCTTTTGATAGTGACATAGAAAAGGATTTTTGTCATCCTACTTCATGCATGAAGTAGGCATAACAGCTAACTTTTTACTTCAGTATGCCTGCATCAGGAAATAAGTTTTAAGTGGGTACAGAAAAATATGTACAGCAAAATCTTATCTGGTAAGTCTCAGGCAAGTTGTGAAGCTGTGCATTTTTAGGTAGAAATGTAGGTAAGTATCAACAGAAAGTGTTCTTTTTTGCCACATGTATATTTTACTTGAAATTAAGAGCCCATTGCCTTTTTTGCCTAAAAAGCCAAATGTAATGTTGCCATTTGCACTTTATCCTTCAAAAGCTTTTTATTTAAAACAAACCAAAGCAGGTCTTCTTCTGCCAAGAGGTATAAATTCTAAAAGTAAAACAGTGATAGTATATGAGAAGGAAGATGATTTTAAATTCACTTGCTGTAACACAGACTTGTTTTATGCATGTATAATGGGTAAATTTTATACCTGTAATGATGTTTGCTGATTAGGATATTAAAAACACCATTTTACAGGACATCACATGAAAACCTATAGATAAGGTGGTGTGTGATTCATTTCCCAACTGATACGGAATGCTGCATGATGTCATACACAGTACTATATATAGCGGCTTGCTTGGTATTTGCCACACTTTGTGGCCTATTCCACATGTGTGCTACACAGACTTTTACTGGTGTAGAGTAGAAGTCAGTTGTTGTTTTGGTTTTTGGTTCTTTTTGCAGGTCAGCCTATTGCACCATAATTTAAAACTACATGATTTTCACCTATAAAAGCAGCTATGTGAAATCTGCCTTAATTTTACTGACTAAATAAACTAAGTAACAGCAAGTATTTTCCAGATGGTTAAATATCACTTTTGATTTCCTGGATTGAAGTAGAAGATGATTAAGATGCAGAGGACAAGGCAGCCTTGTCTGCAGCAACCAGGTGATTGTAAAGTTTAAGATCCTGAGGGGATGATCAAGATTAACAACAGACTTACAAAGCTGAACTTCAGAAGGGCAGATCTTGGCCTCTGTATTTTCTCTCTGGAAGCTGCCCTGGAGAGTAGAGGTTGTCCAGGGCAGCTGGTTGGTCTTCAAGGCAGCTTCATCAAAGCACAAGAACGTTTCATTCCCCTGTGCAGGAAGTCAGGAAGCATGGCAACGGGCTAGCAAGAGTATAAGCATTGAGCTTCTGACTGGGCTGGACCACAGGAAGGAGGTATGCAAGAGATGGAAGCAGGGACAGGCTTTGTGGGAGCAATAAAGCCCATGCATGAAGAAACAGAGTGAGCAAAGTTGAAGTTCAGGCAAATCAGCATAACCTCAGTCCCTGGGGAGGTTATGAAGTAAATCCTTTTGGAAGTCCTTTCTTAAAACACAAAGGACAAGAACATGATTTGGAGCAACCAGCGTGGATTTGCCAAGGACCAGTTATGCCTGATTGACTTCATTACTTTCTCTGATGAAATGACTGACACTGTAGATAAAGGGTGTAGTGAGTATACATTGATTAAGGCAAGGACTTGGCTCCAGTCACATTGTCACCAAATTGGTGAGGCATGGTCTGGAGAGTGGGCCATGCAATCTAGGGGGCAGCTCTAAAGGTGGTGATGGTGTCAGTGTTGTAGTTTAATAACGCCAGCTGGAAAATAAGCCCCATGTAGCCACTCTGTTTCTTCTACCAGTGGGATGGGGAAGAGAATCAGAAGGATAAGAGTGAGGAAACTCATGGGTTGAGTAAAAATAGTTCAATAAGAAAAGCAAAAATTGCTCACACAAGCAAAGCAAACAAAGGAAGTCGTTTACCCCATTCCATGGGTAGGCAGGTGTTCAGCCATCCCCAAAAAAATAGGGCTCCATCATGCAGAATAGTGACTTTAAAATATGATCACTCTGAATATCCCCCACTTCCTCCTTCCCAACATTTGTATGCTGAGCATGGTGTCATATGATATGGAATATACCATGGGTCAGTTGGGGTCAGCTGTCCTGACTGTATCCCTTCCCAACTCCTTGCATACCCCCAGCCTTCTCACTGAAGGAGCAGCAGGAAAAGCAGAAAAGGCCCTGAAACTGTTTCAGTGCTGCTCAGCAAAAACAAAAACATCTCTATGTTATCAACACTGTTTTTAGCACAAATCCAACATACCACTTCATACTAGTCACTGTGAAGAAAATTAACTCTATTCCAGCCAAAACCAGCACAGATGAGAAGTTTCTGAAGGTGAGGTGACCGCAGTCCTTGCAGTGAGTGTGAGTTGTGGCAGCAAGGAAGGGTGGCTACATCCCAGGCTGCATGAGTCAGTGTGTGGTCAGCAGGTCTGGGGAGGGGATCCTTCCATGCAGCTTGGACTTGTAAGACTGTATTGGGAGTGTTGTGCCCAGTCTGGGGCTCCTCTGTGTAGGAAATAGATTGATACAGTGGAACAGGCCTGGTGCAGGGCCACCAAGATGGTCGGGGGCTGGTTGTGGTACATGGTGACGTGTGGAATAAATATAAGTTTCTTTGTGCTCCTGTATAGGCAGTAGAAATTAAATTATTTTTATGTAGTTAGAGTAGTGAAAATTTTATAGGGAAAAAATGTGTGTAAATGGATGCTATTTACTCCTAAAAGTAGACGTGAGCTAGAAATCCTTCATCTCAGAAAGAGGATTAATATACTATATATGTTGCAATTAGATATATTTAATCTACCTATGTGTGTAAAACTACTTATACAATTTAGATGTAGTCTGCTTGGATTCTGATGTTTGTGACCAGAAGTGTGCTCCATCTGATGTGGTGTTTATCATTCTTCAACCTTTTTGTTTTTTGTTTGTCTTTCCTTAAAAAAACAACAGTGGCTTGACTTGAAGAGCCTAATTGATGTATTCTTTCCATTATCAAGATGTTTAGGAGGACTTTTTTGCAACTGAATTGGAGCAAGTCTCTGAAAGACTGGAAATGAAATCCTCACCAGGATTCATTAAAATGATGCTGCTTTCCAGCATTATTGGAGTTGCTTATTGTTTACTTTTGTATGGGTGTGTCCATGCATGTGCTAAAGCAAAGGAACATGAATGAAATTCAAATTTTGTTTGAAGCTTATCTCTGTTTCTGACTTTCTGTAGACTTCTAATGCATGTGCATGTATTCCGATGAATTTAAAAGCAAATAGAGTTTTGGTATGGAGTTCTGGTACAATGCCCCCCACACCCCCAAAAAGGGCAGACTTTCCCTTTGAAATTCTTTTTCCACGTTGCAGTCATTTTTCGTTTCCTATTTTTACAAAGGTCGTGGATATTACCAGCAGATCGATAATTTTCAAAACCTTGCTGAGACTATGAATGTTGGGGCTGATTCTGCAGGCTCCCAGAACATTTTAGTTGCATAAAGCAATCTCCATGGCAACTTTTTCTAGGAGGATGTGCTGTTAGATAGTGAAGTTTTATGGTTGAAGGAGCAGATGTTGGAAAGCATTCAGTTTCAGCGAGGAAGGCTGACTGCAGCTGACAGCGTGGCCAGGAGTACTGTGGCTAAGGTGTTGCACCCTTGTGGTGAGGAGTAAGAGGAGCAGCTCACCTCCTGTCTGTCACCAGTGTTTTTGGCAGTGCAGGCACTCCCAGCACTGATTGCTGAAGAGACTCAGTCAGTCCCTCAGGCAGGCAGGGACTGTTTCTGTACTATCTGGACATTTGTGATTCAGGAAGGAAAACCAAGCAGAAAACCCAGCTGGTGGGTTTTGCATCATTAAGTTTCTGCCTAAGCTGTGGAGCAGCTTTAAGTGAAGCCCGAATCTTGGTCAGCGATGGCAAGCGGTGGAAGATACCTTGAGGCAAACTTGTTTGAGGGGAACCAAGAGTTCATTGTGGAAGCCAGGGCACTCGGTGTTTGTTTGGAAGGTGTGATATTCCTGAAGTCCAGTAGGTTTTCTCGGTGCTTTTCCTTCCCAGGAAGTGGTTGTGGAGAGCCTTTTGGGAATGGTGCCATGCTGTGTGCAGAGCTGCCCAGCACAGAGTTGCCGCAAGCTTGCCAGGGACTGTGGTGCTGCAGGAGTGAGCCCTGTGCAGCTGCAGGAGTGTGGGCTGCACTGCCCTGCTCGTGGAACCCTTTGCATTGTGCTGGGTGCAAAGCTTTTGTGACATTTCCTTGGGTTTTGAACTGTGAGCTTTGAGGAAGGGATGGTAATGTGTGCTGACAGAAAATGAGGAACGTTACCTTGGCAGCACTGGTTTGTCTTTCCTCTTCTTTGCCTCAGCTTTGTTCTGGAGGGAAAATTGTTGAAAGTGTGGGAAATCTTCCAGTCTCACACTGTTATCTTATTTTCGTGATTGTGGCTTCACTATGTGATGTGGCATCACATCATGTGATGCTTCTAGCCTTTTGATGCTTCTAGCCTGCTGCAAACAAGCCAAGCCAGTGCAGCTGCAGAGCTTTCAGTTCATATATTTTTCTTTGGCAAACTGTTATATACTTCTGTTACCTTATTCTCATGATTGTGTCACTAAAATGCTCAGAACAGCTAAAAGTTTTCTGCAGTGCTCTTCTTCTAGACTGAAACATAGAAGACTCTGAAGAAAAGGATGACCCACCACCATCATCTGGTGAGCAGGAGCCAGCACATCTGTTTGTCCAAGCTGATACAGGAGAGCATTGTACCACTTAGTGCCATTTGTGATCATGGGCATAAACAACTGCAGAACACTGGTGATCTTTGGCACCAGGCTGTGACTCTCATGACACATGACAGCACTTGCTTCATTGCCCAGATGTCTTGGATCTTTATTATATGCTCTTCAGTTGCAAATATTGTTTAAAAATTAAAATAAGCTAACAAGTAGTTATTGTACTATCAGTATGATGTTTTTAATGGCATGTAAAAGATTAAACTGATAGTTTTTATATCATTATAATTGTGTACAAGAGAAGTTGTTTTTCTTGCAGTTAACAACAGATAAAATACAGTGATACTGTAACACAATAATAGTTCATTACAGCACAACTGAAAAATTTCTATGAGAAAACAAAATGGGTCTGTGCCTATTGTCTGGAATCTATCTCAGTTATACAGAATCTCCAGATATACTCATTACAATTCCCAGTGCAGTACCAATTAACCATGGATTTAGCTGCTTTGTGATTTTTGAGGGGTTTGTTACTCTCTCTGGGGTGGTGTTAAACTTCTGAATGGAACCAACAGTGCTGAGACTGGAGGGTCTATTTGACACAGACCAGTGTGAGAGTAATACAAGAAGCTACTGACTAGAGGATCATAGAGTAGAGGGTGAGCTGTTCTTACTCATCATCATATGTAGTCTGTATTTCACAGAAAGGTATTAGGTGTTTGCTACTGCTAGAACAAGCCTCTGTGGTATGTGCTACTTAAAAAGTGAGGACTGCAGTATTTACCATCAGCTCTCCCATCACTTTCTGTGCACAGCAGCTACTGCTGCTGCACGCTTAAGATAGTTTGTATTACTAGGGGAACACAAGGAGTCCTATTTTGATACCCCTTTATGGACTGTCTTCCTGTGTTGCAATTTGAAACAGGTAGTAAATAACCTTTCTTCCAAATTTAGGCTGTTTACATTTTCTTCCTGTCATGGGTGCTGTATGGAAATAGATGCCTGGGGCATTTGTAATCCAAGTGGAGATCAGCATGCATCAAACTGTTTGCATTTGGCATGGTGCCAACAGAAGGTTTTGTAGGTTTCTAAGCAGTATACATTGATTAATGTTTTCTGCTCTACAAGAGGGTTTCTAGGGAGGATGTTTTATTTGATTTTTTTGGCACCTTTTTAATTTTCAGCAAAAAATTTAACAGGTGAGCTGGTATTCTTAAAAGAGCCTATAAATAGGAAAAATAAGAAAAACTGAGTAATTTGGCATTTATAGGTTTTGTCTTTTTTTAGTATAAAAGAGCTTTGTAGGTTTAAAGATAGGTTTCAAGTCTAACAGAACAATATAAGAAGGTACAGAAAGGTAGTAAAAGAAAATATGTACCTCATACAGTAGCCACTCTATTAGGTGATTTTCCTGTGTATATCCAGAAATAAAGAATTTTAATTCTAGATCTCAGATGAAAATGGTTGTTAACTGTCCGAGATTTCAGTTCAAGACATTTTTAATGCTAATTATTAGAGATAATGGAGTGGTGTGAATGCAAATCTAAAATTAATGACTATAATATGATTAAATAATTTTTGTTCCCAGTAAGTCCTGATACTAGTTTAAAAAGAACAGTGAAGAATATTCAGTTTAGTAGATCCTTTAGAGAGCCCCAGTGCATTTGCCATGTGTTTCAACAATTTAGCCTTTATTAAATAAACATAAATAGCATTATTTTTTTCCAAGACCTTGTAGTAAAATCAAATAGAAATTATTTCCTTACCTTTACAGAAAAGGTAAGGAGCTGTGCTGTCCTCTTTCAGACGGGTTTCTTTTCTTTCATCATTTCACCTCAGCTGAGAGTAATGGGAGAGCTTTACATTATGCTGAAGTGGACATCGTAGCTGGGAAATCTGTTGAACTAAAATACACAGAACTAGCTTGATACTTTTTTTTTCAAGACAACAGACTGTTGCCTATTGGGACTCCTCTAACCAAATGGAGAAAGGTATAGAGAGGGTACTAGGCAGTTAAATATGCTGCTTAGTTTTCCTGCTTCCATACCAAATAGGATGAACTCGGCGTGCTGATACAACATTCTAGTTTTGAGTCTGACTTGCAAATCCATCTGACTACAGCTTCAGTCAACATTGGCCATTCTGAATAATTTTGATAATTCCTTTCCTGATGTAGCTTTATGTTCTTTGCCCAACAATACACTATCTTATGGATGCTTGGAAGATTGTTCCTTTTATTTCCCTTTTAGATGCTACACTGTGTCACCCACTCATTGGCTTCCTTGTCTTTGAGTACTAATCTGTGAAAGCCATAGTCCAGGTGGACAGTGAAGTGGTGGTAACCTGAGATAAACAGAAGAGGTATATAAGAGCAATCAGACTTAAGGACTACCCATGGAGAGCTGGACTTCTTTAATGTTAGGGGCATTGACTTGATATTATTTGGCATGACATTTGGTGTTTTTGGACGTTTTTTGACTCCACTTGTCAAAGCTTTGAGATAAAAAGATGACAAGACATATTTTCTGGAGACAGTTACCCAAATAACTTAGGCCAAATGTTGATTAGATTTCTATATGTGGTTGCCCCAGGTGTGATCTCTTAATCTTGGAAGAAGTAATTTGCTGAAGAGCACAGCTTCTGCAACATACATAGTAATTTTTAAGGGCTTGCAGTATTGACTAACCTCTCAACAGCATTGTAAATTGTCATATGCTGCTGTTTTTAGAAAATGAAGCATACAGAGTATACCTGGTTTGCATGTACGCAGAAGATTTCTGGCCAGAATTTCTGCTTTTCATCCTTATTGAGCTCCATTTGAAAATCTGGAGGTTTTTTTGAGCTTTGAAGTGTGAGAGGATTTGGCTTCCAATGCCTCTAAGGGGGTGGACACTCTATAAGTGCTGCAGGTTAGAAGACATAAAGACTTCGTAGTTTTTGTAGCTGTTGTCTCAGAGCTTTGTTTGTGTAGGTATAGGGTACTCTGTAGGTATAGGATAAGATGTTCAGGAGTGCATAAAACTTTCTTTGATTGTCAAACTGTCAAACTTTAAGTAATTGAAGGAGAG
>NW_005054325.1:176962-192754 GCF_000277835.1 Geospiza fortis | reverse complement strand
GCAATCTTTACTGTGAGACATTAAATACCATAAATAAATAACCATAAATACATCCATCAAGAACTTAAGCTGGTTTAAATTGACTACTTGAATAAACATTCCTAATGTAGAGGTTCCGTAGTAAAAAAGACCAACATGTAAACCTGCAAAGGTGTTTGTCATTTATGTATTTTGGGAGGTTTCAGAGTAGACCTGCACAGGCTGGTACATGCAACAGAAAACATAGAGCTGAACTGTGTATATATACATTGTGTTAATCTATTGGTTTTGTACCATCCTATTTTCTTGCAAGAGCCAGTTTGCTTTGTGCTTTATAGGTTGTGAGGATGTACTTGCTTACGAACAGTATCTATCTACCCTTTAGGCAGTGCTGATGGAGGGCGACGCCCCTATATGTTGAGTTAGATCCCATGGAAATTCATCAGTGGCCTTCAATCAGAAGATTTTGTACCACAAATAAGTTAGTATATTCCTGGGAAGTAAGACAGTTTTCTGACATGCACTGGGATAAGAGCACAGCAGTCTAATACTAATTGCATCATTAACTGTCTGCTATTTAGAAAACTTGCCCTTCTATACAAAACATTGTGGGAATAGATACATTGAATATTCTTGCACCAGCATGTCAGTGGGTGACAGTTTGGAGCAATACTTTGTTGCTTCTGCTGGTGAAATCATAGGCTTTGAAGAAACAGTTTTCAGAATTGAGATAGTAATCCGAGAAAAATGAAAATAAAGCTTCATTTTCTGAATGTAAGTAACTGAGAGCGGCTGGCAATTGCTAGTGTAAGAATGTACTAATTTGTGTTTGTAGATGAAAGTATCCTTTTGTACAAAGCAAAAATCAAGAGGGCAGCAAATCTTACCCAGCACTGGCTCGATACCTTTGTTCCATAGGTGTTGGTGTAAATAAGTCACAGATTTCCAAAAGAGTGTATGCTTTCTCTTTTATAGTCTCCTCTCTGCTTTCACAATTCGTTCCAGCATCTTGGAGTCTTCCCAATTGTTCCTTATCATTTTGGTTAGTGATGATGATGTCTGGAACTAGGTGGGTAAACCTCCATTTATTGTAAACTTTTGCGTGTTTTGAATAGGGAAGTGCGACATAAATGAGAGAATGTCTGTATTGGCATTAACTGTCATAATTTTCTGCCTTTCTTTTGGATTGGTTTCAGATGCACATGAATCAGCACTGTAAAGACTGATATACAGATCTTTAATCCAGGGGGGTGATAGATCCCCATAGAGAATTGGGTCATTCTGTTTATAGCTTTCACAAATTGCCAAGACATTATTGGCATGGACTGTTCTGCAGATTCTGTGGCACAACTGAGAGTTCCATTTGGAAAATGTGTTCCCCACTCTGGACACAGAGAGAGGATCAGTCTCTCTCACCCAACGAGTTAAAGCGGCTTCTTTTTGAAGCTGGAGGTAGCTTTATTGTAACTACTTGTTTGGCAGGCTTTCTCTTTCTCTAGACTTGGAGGTTTTTTGTGAGGAGATAGATAAAACTCTGTGCTTTGTCTATGTTCAATTATTTTGGTCTCTAAGCTCACAGGCATGCCCTAATTACTTGTGAGGTATACTGGGGCTTCGTACAGTTGTTCTTGGTTATGATAAGTAGGGGATCTTCATTCAGATTGAGGGTTGCATTGTCAATTGCAACAACCTTGTGCTGAGATGAAAAGTGCCTAGAGATTGCTCTTGAGGTATATGAAGTAAGTGGTCAGATGCATTAGCTATTTTTTCCCTAAGCTGTGCAAAGGTAGGTACCCATCTCCACAAGTTATGATAAGGATAAAGGCATAGCAGAAGTGATGAAGGCATGGCAGAAGAACTTATTAAAGAATATTCTCTGCATTGACAGTAGCAGACATATGGATTTGGCTTTTGGATCTGTAGTGGAAACGAGGCACTCTCATGTGTTACAGGGGTTTTGCTGTTCTATAATTTAGCCTTAACATTTCCCATCTGCACTTTTTAAAAATAGTATTGTTGTCTTCAAGTGGATACCTCTTTAAATGCTCTCCTACTCTCATTTGTAAACTGTTTGAGAGACTGTTTTGGCCACAGTCTACCTATTCTTCTGTCTTACTTCTTGTTTTGTAAAATGAGAATGCTGGCAATGCAGACAATTGCATCTCTAATTGCTGTTTCATAAGACAGGTAAGGAGGACATGGGGAGCAGAACATCATTGTGGATGTTGTTGTTTTAACATAGAGTGAAATCTCCTTTGCAAGAAACAGACATAGAATGGGAAATTCTCCAAGGTTGGGGATTGTATATTTAGAAGTTTGCTGTCACCATCCAATTTTCCCTTTCATATGGAAGGCAATCTTCCAGTAGGTGAGAAATATGCAGTTTCTTAATTATTTCTGTCATGTTTCTTGTTTTCTTTGAAAGAGACAATGTTTGGTTTCTGCTCTGTGCATAACTGCAGTCTGGATTCTCCTTTCTTGAAGGTCGTGATTTGGTCCTCGGCTGTTGGTTATGGCAAATAGTTTTGTGGCTTTCTTTGCATGTGACGTATGGATGTGGACTAACACTGTAGTTTGTTTCTCTTTTTTCACTTGGTGTGTCATTCTTGACTTCACACCTTTCTATCTCCAACCATGGTCAATGACTCTTACACACTGAGATCATGCTGGCGTCAGTTAACACCAGCTGTCTATTTTTAATACTGCCACCTTCTCATATTGCCAGCAAAAAATGTTAGCAGATATACATATATCCGTGTTTTCTCTCTGTCATCAGGATCACTGAAGCAACCTCTCCCACAAGCACATACTTTTTTACTTAGAGAGCTCCCTATCATTGAGCTATCACTAGATTCAGAAATTGCTTTTGTGGTTAGATGTCATTTGACATGGAAAACAATCCAACTCCATGAAATCCTTTGAAAAACTGGAATGGTGCTGTTGTAAAACCATCTGACAATGATATTTTCTTAGTGAGAAAATCTGATAAAACTCTTGATTTTAAATTCTGTGTAATTAAACTCTAAAGGAAAATTCCACCTTGGATTAGAGGACTGCTGCTCTGGCTTCCATAGTTGCATTTTAGTCAGCAATGAGTTGCTTACTGCTGAGCTTGTCTGCTGAGCTGGCTGCAGCTCCCAAATACATGAAGCTGTGTTGCTTTGTTTAAATTATGTTTCAGAAATAACAATGCAAAACTGTTTTTGAAAAATATGTACCATATTTCTTATGTATAATATTAAATGATATTGTACCTTTCTCACAAAAAACTCACTGAAAACCAGTCTGCAACTGGAAATATTTACTTGGAGGGTGGGGAGAAATCTCCTGGAGCTGGTAATCTCAGCTATCAGACAGCGCTTTCTGAATTTCTTGGCCAAGAAATTCAAGTAAACTTGCTGTATCCTGGTGCAGTGTGGTGATTAACAAACAGCTGCCATGCCTGAACAGTGGAGTGAATATGCTCTATATGAATTCAAGGTTGTGTTACTCATCCCTTTTCCTTCATTTTTCTTGTCATCAGACAGGGATTTCTTTTCTTTATATTGACCAGTGTAATTTCTGAATTAGGATGGGAGTTTTGTCTGAGGCCTCACTGAAACAGTGATCCAGACACCTTTCTCCATAGGAACAAGCAATAAAATGTTCAAGTTGTACTTGTGGTTTTACTTGAGCTTCATAGTAATTTAAAAACATGTCCCCACAAAACTCCCCCTTTGCCTTGCCACCATTTTGCATTGTACTTTGTGTGTTGTTCTGATCTGGATTGGATCCATGTAGGAAAAATGGCTAAAAAATTTGGTAGTTATTAAATTCCTGTCTGGGAATTAAAAATCCCTCATTAATATTAGACATTGTAAGGATACACAGCTAGAGTTTTTACTGAGACATCACAGTGTCTGAGGAGGAAAATAAGAAAGAAATTCCAGGAAAGTCAGTAGCACATAAAATTAGGGGGTTTGTTTTAATTTAATTTTAAGGAAAAACTGAGAGGAGAAAAATTTTTGAGTAATATGTTGTGAGATAGAAGCTTGGATGCTCACTGTTGTCCCATAATAAAGAGTTAGATTCAGTTATTATTCTGTCTCTTGTGCAATGGTTTACTTTCAAAGTCCAGTTCAGTTCTCAATGAAAGCATAATTTAAGCTCTAATATCTTGAGATGTAAGGAGTTAAGATCTTACTATGTCCAGTCCTATTTAATAATGCCATTGTTCTTTGTCCCCTTGAGTCTGAATTTTTTCTAAATCAAGTAAGATGTCATACCAGATAACCATTCAATATCTAGTTCTTAGATATGAAGCTTTTCTGTTCTGGGTCTCATTAATAAAAACATCACTGTCTTATGTAACTCTGTTTTCTATTGTAAAAATTCAACTTTTTGAAATTCCCTTGTCAAATGTCATGTCCTGTTCTTGGTTAACTGGTCTCATCAGAAAAGGTAATGTCTTCCCTGTATGTCAACTCAATCAAAACACTGATACTGTATGTAGAGAGAAAGCAGTAAGGAAGGCTACTGGTTACCAAAAGCCTGAGGATGCTAATATGAAAGTTCATTAGGTTGTGTCTCTTTTCCTATATCTGAGTGCCATGTATTTATATAAATTCAGATTAGTAATATAAATGAAGTCCTGAAAAATAGCTAGTAATCTGAAAGCTGACCTTGAGAATATTTTTTTAGTCATACTTATGAACAATTATGTATAGTTTCTGTGGATTAACTGCTTGGGATAAAATGCATTCACTTCTGCTTAGAAGATGTTTGGCCATGCAGCGTTGACCTTACTCGTGGTCACGGCTTGTTGCAATGTTCTAGAACAGTGTTTCTGTTGGATGTCATTTCTTTATACTTTGATTTGTCTCATTTTTAATCAAATGTTTTCACACTAGGTGTGAAATCAAGAGAGAGAATCAAAATAAACTGAAATACTGGTTTGTTTGGTTTTTTGGTTTTTTTTTGTTCTGGGATGTGAATGAGACGTGTCAGCTCACATGGGATTGCTGGTGAGCTGTAGAAGGATGCCTTGTCTGTGTATCCTACTTATCTTTCCCTGGGTTATCAGGCAGTGTGTTCATGTGCACTGCTTTAGCTGGTGGAGAAAGTACAGGTGATGTTGGTTCTTTGCCCTGTCGTCTCAGTTGTAAAGCCTTTGCCCTAAGCCCCTGCACTTCAACAGCAAGAAAGAGCTTTTGAAACTGCAGTGGTTGTATCAGCTTTTTCAGCTCTCTCAAGATAAAATGGGAAGTATTATTATATGAAAAATCTTCTTACCACTAGTTTGTGTGGGAAGCTCAGCCTGGCGAAGACAGATAGATGAAGTGATTAGCTATTAAGAATGCTTAGTAAATCTTCAACTATTCTTAACTGCTTTCATTTATTTATTTGAAGCTGACTTAATGAGCACTATGACCTGTAAATCCTCTTGGATGTGCTCAGCCCTGTCTCTGGCAGCTGGGCACAGTATTGGGTTGTTACACTGTGGTTAGTGTCTGCTCCCTTCCCCTATGGTCTATATGTATGCCTAGCCTTGCGCATATCCTTAAGATGACAAGAACCAAAGAAAATGGCAAACAAATTGAGCCCACTAGAGAAGAAACAAGCATATATGCCAGAAGCCTGATTTTGAGGCATTGGCTTTTTGCTTCAGCACTAGTTTGTACCCTACCATTTGTATCTAAGACCTGTCTGCAGCCTCTCTTTTGAATTGCTTCTAATTTCTCTACTTCAGCCAATATTCCTGCTAGTTTCACATACCCCTGCCATGTCCTTTAATGTCTTAACTTCCACCCAAATTGTGCTGTCAAATGATATCAATCCTTCATACACCCAAGGGATGGAATTCTGTGTTACTGAACATTATCTGCAAGTTGTATGTCATTTATTGGATTCTTTCACAGGAGTAGACAGCATTCTAAGGAGTGATAAAATTATTTTCTAGCTTGTTGTGTGTGTAATTTGGGCAGAGTCCACAGGATTGGCAACCAGAAGGTGGATATCTCTCTTCTATAACAAGGAAAAGCTGAAGTACTCCCAGACTACTTGGTAGCACATGTTTCTATCTTTTTCCAAACTCTGGTCCATGCCTCTCATGCCAAATACACTTGCAAACTCCTTTAATGTAAGCTGGGGCACATGCTTTCTTCAGGTTTCACAGAGTTTTCCTAATACTTCTTATCAGTAGCTAACCATTACATAATCTTCATTATTATATGTTCAAATGTAAGATTTTTTTTGTTCTCTTAAACTGAAGACCTCAAACAAATGTGAAATATTGGATTCTGCTACTCTGTTTAGCTAATTTAATCTATTCCTCTAAGCTGTATATAGCTATCAGACCTACTGTCTGTTTGGACTTTCTCTTTTCCTCATCCTCTGTAAATCCCATTAAATCTCTTTAACCCCTTTAACTCATTCTGGGATTTGCTTTCTTTTGGAAGCTTTTACTTAGTAATGTTTTTGCCAAGTCATATTCATTCTCCAGTCCCCCTTTGTTCCCTTCCCAATACTATTTTATCTGATAGGCTTATAGCTGTTGGATTTCTCTTTTTTTGAATTTCAGATTTTATTTTAAAGGAAACAAATTTTCACCATGAGTGAAGCACATAGGAAGCACACAGGGTAGGAAAAAAAGTCAAGAAGAGAGACATGTTAACTCAAGGATCAGAAAACAGAGTTTTCATAAGAGAGGCCTAAAATATTTAAGTTGCAATGAAGTCCAATCAACTGCTGGTTTAGTGAGCTGTTGATGTCCTCTTGCGTTGGATTTTCATTGCTTTCTACTTTTCTTGCTTAGCAGCTGTCCCAGTTTCAGACACTTAGAGTAAACTGGGCAAACTCTGCTTTACTGTTGCTCATTAATGAGACAAAAAGCAACAGGAGGGAAAACGGACCATTCCAGTTTCAGTTCCTGAGTAAATGATCTGAGGTGTTCTGCCCTCGTGGCCCACTCCCAGGGAGGTTTCTGTAAGTGAAGACTATTTGCAGTGATATAGTGAGAGAATTTTGTACTGCATTTTGCATTGCGCTTGTCTTGTTTTTCTTTCCTAGAAAACTGATAATGGCATTCACTTGTCGTCATGGGGTATATGAAGCCATCTAGTCCAGCTGCTGTACTGTGACTTGGCCAACATGCCATCTCTCTTAGAGAGAGTAATTGTGGAGGTCATCTGGATGTCTTCGTTGTCAGTCGTACTCTTCCTGCCAAAAGAATCCACTTGTAGTAAATGGCCATGCATTCAAAGGTGCCTGTGTTCCAGAAGTGACCACTACTTTAGCTGAAGATCTCTGTTGCAGCTTCTAACTAGGATCACTTTTTTGAAAATATTGTCAATGCCTCTTTCCTCACAATTTGCCAAATTACTCCTGCTTGCATCAAGATACGGATGTCTAATTTCAGTATCCCAGTTTTACCCATTAATTGGGCAGAAGTCTGATGCAATGTGATATTTGAAGTTTTGTTACCTTAATTTTGGTTTTTTTAACCATATCTCTTTAGAGCTGTTATTTATTGCAGTGCAAATACCCTGATAGTGTTAAAGTAGCTTTCTTTGCTTGCTCATCTATCCTCAGCTCTATTTTTAAAATTTATACACAAGCTTGTGCTTTGGGTTAATTACATATTGTTCAGTTTTATCCAAGAAAATCTTCTCTTTTAAATTTTTAAGGGGTTTTTTTTGCACTATATATCTAAAAGGTTTTTTATTCTGTTCTTGACTGATATATAGTGAAAACCAGACCTTCACAGGATATCTTTAATACTCCATTAGATTGCAAGGTTCTACCAGCCTGGTTAGCTGCCTAGGGACCTACCTTTACTTTGGGGCTTCTTGGCTATGAATTGTTGTGCTGATAGCCTGCAGAAATTCTGAGCTGTGTAAGAGAGGAGAAAGTGAAAATTGTAAACTACAGGAAAAAAAAAAAAAAAGAAATTAACCACCAGCTCTGCAGCATAATCTGCTTCTTGATTACACAGCCTTGGACTTTGTGGTGATAGCATTACAGCAGACATTCTTGGAAAAAAATACATCTGTTAGATGAGTCTTGTGTTTTGCAGAGA
Organism: Geospiza fortis; assembly: GCF_000277835.1. Taxonomy (NCBI): domain Eukaryota; kingdom Metazoa; phylum Chordata; class Aves; order Passeriformes; family Thraupidae; genus Geospiza; species Geospiza fortis. The sequence goes on along the minus strand of NW_005054325.1, from coordinate 184,719 downwards.
CGGGTAAAACCTATTTTGCTTCAAGGAATTTGAATTTGTATGTGATACTACCTTATGTTTGTTGAGACGTGCAGTACAAATACCACTAGCAATTGTTATCAATATACATTTTGTTTATAGACCACATCATGAAGACTTGGTGTTTTTACAAGTAGCATGGAAGAGAAAGTGTCTCTTCTACTAAAGAAAGAGGGGTGAATGCTCTGGGCTGTAACAGCAATAATAATAAAGTTGCTGCTGTAAAGTGGAAAGTAAGAAAAATCTTTGTATGAAAATCAGTAAGTTTCAGCTGTAGTGACTTTTTGGTGTGGCATGTTAAGATAAAAGAGAAACAGATAAAGTATGAGGTCAGGGCTGAATGTCATTAGGAAATATGCCTTTAGTTAGTCCTTAGGGAAAAACGCCTGACTAATGGTCTTGTTCTCAGTGATGATGCCTTTATGTGATTAATTTGAATGATTTTTAGTGTTTAGTTCTGATAATTAAGAAGTGCTTCAGTATTAGTTAGCAGTTGCCTACGTAGATGTGGGAGCAATATTGGCAAATCAGAAATAGTCTGATCAGGCTTATTGTGCCAGTAAGTCAAAAACTGTCACAAATAAGCTGCTCATGCATTCTCTTGCCAGCTTGGTCCTTCATTCTGTTTTCTGAATGAATGAGACTGTCTTGGGAATAAATATAGGAAGTACCTGAAGTTCTGTTCTAATTTACAAGAGATGCTGTTGAGTTTTACTTGACTGCTCAGTTGATCAGACACCCAAGTCCCTAGTGAATTTAGAATTACAAACAAAACTCCTTCTGTTAGAGTTTGTGCAAAAACATTTGTTGGGTTCCCACTTCTAGTTATAGTGTTTTTAGACCCTTGTCAGTCCTGCTATACTCCTTAGACCGTAGATGACAATTTCCACAGCAGAACAGTCCTGGTTATTGTATCCTGCCATAATCCTGTCTGACATACTAACAAAAATAGAAGCTTCTCTCTGTAATTCTACATTTTCTTTCCTATCTTCAGTGTAAGAAAATAGAAAAGTATCCTATTGTGATGGGCATTTGGGACGTCTTTTGGTAGACTCGAGATTACAGCAGGACCTATTAAGCTGTAGACTTTGTTCTATTAACACTGAGCTTTTTTAGTGCTCTGGAGATAAAGATTTCTAATACCAATCAAGGATTTGTGTATCAGGTATATGGAGTGTAATTGTGTAGCTTTTCAGCTGAAATTGTGGACAACTCTTAATCCAAATAGCATTCAACTCCATAGTATCCATTTGCAGCAGTACACTTTCACATTTAGGAATTCAGGGCACTGTTAGTAGTAATATCGGCAAATGGAAGCTGCATTGCTTGCTGTTCCAATCTACTTTGGGCCAATGACTGATACTTTGCACTTTGTTTACTGTGCTGGGGTCCAGACACAGAACTGATGCTTTTATATAGGTGAACTTGGGCTCCCAAGAGCAAACTGAGGATTTCAAACTTCAGTTCATAATCTCCTATTACATAGTAGCCACATGTGGAGACACTTATCAAGGAAGGGGAAGTGATGGGAAGCTTCCTAAAATTCTTCTGAGTATGTTCATTCTGTTCCCAAATGTAGGCATAGATACAGGAGGCTGTCATTATTGTTCCATGAACGCGGTTTCCGCCCCTGAAGGATGATGCATTACAGTAATTCTGTTTGTTGTAAGAAGCAGAGCTTAAAATAGAATGGTATGTAAGAATGTATCCTTTCTAAATATAAAGGTTTCTTTGTGTCATAATGAAGTATAGGGCTTTAAAACTTTTTATTATTCATGTCCCTCATATATTTTGTTCTTTTCATTGAAGTGGCCAACTTTATGACACCTAGTTTTGTAAAAACCTTTTTTCCCTCCTACCTTCCCTTGCTTGTTGCTATTTTCCATTTTGTCTTATTTTCTGGTCAGTTTTAATTTTCATTCTGATGCCTTGATTTAGAAAAAATTCTTTTCAACATACGGTTTTTAATCTTTCTATGCCAACTCTCTGGAATGCTAAATCTAAGAGATGAGTCTTAAGAGCTGAGTGATCACCCTTGGCATACTTAATTGTAGACAAGTTGTTTGAACTTGTAACACTTGGAAAATGAAAGTGAATATATTTGTTTTGTTATTCCCATGGAAACGAGATATTTATAATGAGCTTCTAAAAACAAGTTACGAATATACACAAAGAAGCTGATTCTTTGTAGCAGTTGCTTAATAAAAAGGAACTGGTTTATTTGGGGGGTTATGGGTTGGGGTTTTTTTTCTTAATTTCATGAGGTCTGAAAATCTGGTACAAGGAAGGGATTTCCTGAATGTGAACAGGACATAAAAATGGTGAAAATAAACTAGAGGTATGACAGCCTTGTGTGTTATGCTGTGTTCATAGTATTATAATTTTTCATAAATTATTTTGCGTTGGAGAGAGCCTTTTACATGTCATCTAGGTAAACACCACCACCTCGCCCTTCTCCCCGTGAGCAGGAGCATATTGCATGAGACCTGGTTGCTCATAGTCCCATCCAACCTGACCAGGGATGGGCCATCTATCATTTCTCTGGACAGCCTCTTGCAGTGTTTCACCACCCTCCTAAAAATGTCTTCCTTATGTCTAGTCTGAATCTACCCTATTTTAGTTTGCAGCCATTAGCTTGTCCTATCACAACAGCTCTGCTAAAAAGCCTGCCCCCATCCTTCCTTGTAAGCCCCCTAAAAGCTGCAGTAGGGTCTCCTGGAGCCATGTCTTCACCAGATTGAAGAACCCCAACTCTCCCAAACTTGTCTTTATGGCAGGGCTGTTCCTTCTCTCTGATCAACTCTGTGAGCCTCCTCTGGACTCGCTCCAACAGGTCAGTGTCTTTCCTGTGCTGGGGCCCCAGAGCTGCATGCAGTGCTCCAAGTGGCCTCTCAGCACAGCAGAGTAGAATCCCCTCCCACACCCTGCTCCCGTGCTGCTTTTGGTGCAGCCTTGGATACAGGTGTTGGCTTTCTGGGCTGGGAGTGCATGTTGCTGGCTCATGTCCAATTTTCCATCCAATAGTGCTCACAAGTCATTATCCCTAGGGTATTTTTGTGGACCTGGATTGGAGAGAGTGTGTAAATCAAGATTTGTTGAAAGACTTTTCCTCTGTCATTTCTACCTACTCAGTCAGTGGTCTCCTGTGCATTCAACCCATGTCTGTACAGACAGAGGAGAGGGGAGCATGCTGTTCTAGTTAGTAATCATGATGACAGCAACTGCTCAGAGCTCTTCAAGACCTGTCTCTAGAGAGAGGAGGAGTATAGGATTGCTGCTTGATAATTTAGATGCTGTTAAATGGCATACATGTACCATATCTCACATACCAAAAGTGCAAGAACATGTCATGTTCCTAGGGTTTTCCACGAGACTTAGCATATGTTGCAGCTGTAGAGTTTTGGAGTTAATTATGATGTTATTAATTACGAGTGGATTTGATAATCTTGTAATACATGGAGGAGCAAGAGGGGATATTTTTGGAGTGTAGAAAAAGATAACAAATTTCAAAATTAAACCTGTTTTATTTAGGAAATTTGGGATATAGTTGCAAAAATTCCTTCACTCCCAATCCTATTTTAAACATTGCTCCAATTAATGTTGTTGTCTGGTAAAGAATATCAGCTATGATGCACATTTGTTTCTCTTTCGGGATTCAGCTGCAATAATAGTACATTGGTCATATATGTGTCCAGTTTGTGATTTTACCTTAAGCTGAAAAGGAAAAATCCACTCATTTCCTTGCCCCATGTAAGTGACAGGGAAGAGATGAAATGAGAAAGGTAGGTAGACCTGTGTCTTATACCAAATGTTCTTTCTTCGTCTTGGCAGCCATATTTATGTATCTTTCCTTTTAATTCATACAAAAAAGTTATGCTCTTCTATTTAATAAGTGTGCAAGCAGAAATTCTTCATGTGTTAATAAAACCCTGAGATCAGTTCATTTGTTTAGAGCGTGGTGCTAATAGCAGCAAGGTCATGGGTTTGATCAGTTAAGGGTTGAACTTGATCATCCTTGTGGGTCCCTTCCAGCTCAGAATATTCTGTGAAAAATAAACAAGTCAACATGAATTTTTGCTGGTTTTGCTGAAAGTGATCATTCTCTTTCCCACTGCAATGATCCTGACTGATGATCCAAGCTAAACCTATGTGCTACAGAAAACTGCCTTTGGCGAGGCCTGCATGCTAGGCTTGTAGAGAATTTAGGGTCTTAGGGTGTTGTTATGCTGGAGCATAACAACAGTGCAGTGATTGCAGTGATTGACAGTGCTTTCTTTTTCTAAATGAGAGGCAAAACAAAATGAAGTCTTGACCTCTTTGTGCTACTTAAAAGTTCTTGGACGTGTTTCATCAGAAGAGGGATGTTAATCCTATTAATGAGAATCCTGGAGAAATTCCAGGTAGTTAATTGCAGTTTATTCCACCTGTCTTTTTGATTAATGAAATTCTGGATTATATTCTTTATTTCTACTGTCATGATGTTCTTTTACCAGCTAACTCTGAGATACTCCAACAGATGCTTTACCTAAAGCAGACAAGTAGTTGCAAACAGCAATGTTTGGTCAAAAAATACATAAAGTTTATTTTGTGGCAGTTGCTGACATTTGATACATATGTTTGATACATACATTGAAAATAACGAACACTAGTAATGAACAATTATGTAAAGGGTTCCCTTAGTGTTGAATTTTGTTGTGAATAACCAATTTCTCTTTGTTTTAAAAACCTGGTATAAAATTTCATTTCTGTTTAGTTAATTGAAGCAGGAGTCACTTTCTAGGTGTTGGCTGGTAAACCAGAAATATCATTTCCCCTTTTCATTAGGAGAGGCATTCCCCAGCTGAGAGGAATTTGACCACTGAAGGTATCTAAAAGAAGATCAAAGATAAATCCATGACGTATAGCTGAGTTGCTCTTCACAATGGTCATTTTGACACTTGAATTAAAATTAGATCTCTGTGTACTGCTTTTCTAGCCCCAGATTTCTGTTGCTGGTGCACACTTTCTCTATCCTAGCATCTATTGTTTATTCCTATATAAACAGCTGTCCCTGTTGAAAGGACTGGTCTGGGTTATGTGGTGGTGCTTGGTTATTTTTTTCCCCTGATTTGCTTGAAATGTTCTCTAAATTGGCATAAAAATAAATGCTCAAGCAGCAAACAAAACTTGTGTAGTAGCATGTTTCCCAGCAACATGGGCTCTCAAATGTTGCTTTAACTTTGAGAGTTTTGTAATGCAAACATGTTCTGCTTTTTAAGATGGTACTATTTAAGATTATATCAGCATAAGTGTCAAAACATCTTTTTGAAAATGGTTCTATTTGATCTGCTAAACTTTAGTTCAAAATATATGGCTTCATTTTAGGGTATAAATTCTTATTGTAAAGATTAGAGAATCTGTAGTTTACTAATAGAGGAAAAGATGTGGTTTGTCTCTTCTGTTATTCATAACAACTAAAAATTGTTGGGTTTTGTTTAATGTGAGTAAAGTCACTGATGCTGTTGCTTTGCACCTGAATTTTAAAATGAGGAACACTAAAACTAGGTTAATATTAGGGAATTGAGTGGAACTGTGCTTACTCTGCAACGTTATCTCCTGCCTAAACTGAATATTTTAAAATGCTAGAAAACAGACATACATTAAACTTCTTTTGGTTAAACATATCACTGTAGTGAATGCTTTGTAAGAGTTCTATCAACTGAAACCTTTGGTGTGATGGACCAAAAAAGATCTGCAGGAATGACAGTATAAACTGATGTTTGTAAAGTGTGAATTTCCCATTATCAGAATTTGCACCACACACTTGTACAGCAAAATCTATGAGTTTACCAGGCTACTATATTGTGTTTTCTGCATACCTTTAAATGTTTTTTGAAGATGATGGTCTACAAAGGAAAACAGGTATTGAATTTAAATGTGTCATTTAAAAACTTGTCAGTCTTCAATTGAAAAGGAATTTCAAGTTTTTAAATGCATTTCAGTGGTTTGCTTTGCACAATAGCAGAATAATTCTTAATTTATTTGTGAATACATGAAGAGTGACTTATAAATAATATGATAACAAGTTATTCAAAGAGGAATAAAAAGTAGTAAATAAAAATACTCGCCTAAGATGCTTCAGATCTTGGCTTATACATGCAGGCATTATAAGTGATCAACCAAATGAGACTGTATTTAATTTGATGAGCTGCAGGCATTTTGACAGTAGACCCAGTCACTTTATTTCATCTTTATTTCTGAACATTCATCAAGGGAAGTCTGTGAAGTGCTATTCTGCTGATGTACATATAAAAATAAAGTGATATTCCTGGAATATATTTTATTTGACACCATAAATGGGGTGCATAGGCTTTCCTGTTTTATTACAGTTTTCTGTTGTGCACTGTGGTAAACTGAAACCATTCTGCTATTCTTGAAAAGCTTTTTGTGCTCTCTTGTAATTTCTTTCAATTGCTGTGTGTTTCAACAGGGGAAAGTCTGTAAGAACTATTACTTTTGAGCAGTTTAAGGAAGCTCTTCAAGAACTCTCCAAGAAGCGATTTAAAGGCAAAAGTGATGAGGAAGCACTTCAAGAAATGTATAAACTAATTGAAGGAAAAGGCCCAGGTTTAACTGGAGTAACGGTATGTTACTGGTCTCATGGACAGATTGTTTCTACCTGTCCTTTGTTCTATTGCAGTGTTGTTATGTTTACCACTTCCCTCCACAATCCACAAATCCAATTTCTCTGCGAGCCCGAAGGCAGCAATTGCAAAGCAGAATTGGAGCAAAGACTGCGCAACAACTGAGTATTGTGCTACTGTATGTTCCTGTGTGGTACTGTCATTGCTCCTTCTAGGAATTGTACTATCACATAGTAGCACATCAGGAATATCCTGAGCTTGTGTATGCTTAGAACAATGAAATGTTGTTGAAAAGTGGTGTATCCGAATCAAAAGGAGTATAATGACATTAGAGCCTCAATAAAAAGTTTTAAGATGTTTTGTGAAATACCAAAAAGCAAAGGCATCTTAAAATACATTTAATTACACCATGTGAATCCCAGAACACTGAAAATCTGGGAATAATTATCATGTGGTCTGGTCTTTGTTTCTTGTTTGTTCCAAGTCTGTCAGAGCTGTAATGTTCTGTCTTTTTAATTTTAAAGTACTTGTGTTGAGCTTTGTATGTGAAAAGGGAGCTATAAAGCATACTGTACATTAGCTTTGTTGTCCTTTTAGATGCCCAGGCTAGGCAAGCTTTTATCCAGTATTTTAGGAGATACTGGAGTGTGTACCATCAGCTTGAATAGTTCTGTCAGTTTAGTTAATCTGCTTAAAATTTGTGATCCTCCTGAATTTTGCCTGTAAAGCTGTGAATTAAAATGTAATCTTTTCAGAAACTGGTTCTCTATAAATGATCAGTGTAAACATCAAATGGAAATATCTCTTCTGTGTTCTAAAATAAGTTAGCTTTTAGCTTTTTGCAAGTTTTTATTTTATTGCTCTTCTACTCTCATTTAAAACAAGTGGTAATTTTGATACAGATTTAAAACTTGAACCTTCCTTTTTGTTCTTCGCTTGCCTTAATAGATTTGAATAACTTCTTCATCTGTTCTGGGATTCTTCTCTCAAATTGTGTACATTCTTCTACACCTCACTCCTGATTCCGTTTTGGGTATTTTAGCAGGCAGACATTGAAATGAGCAGTGTCTGCTACTAAAGGAGTAGTCTCTTTCTTTGTGGGGTGCATGGATGAGA
>NW_005054325.1:176153-176937 GCF_000277835.1 Geospiza fortis | reverse complement strand
AGTGAGCAGGAGGGGGAGAAAGAGTGGAGGGGAATATGAGCCAGAGATGTGAGGCTTGACTGTTCAATATGTGCCCTTCTGGGGAGAGTTGAGAAGTTAAGAAAAGGGAATCAGAATATCTTGTTCTGCTACCTGGAAAAGTAAGGGGCAGGAGGCAGAACTTAAAAGGGAGGTAGATTGCAGACTGGGAGTGTGTGCATGTGTGTATGTAAAACCAAATTTCATGTTTGTTTTCTCATGCTAATTTAGTTCCTGGATGGTAAAAAAGACCCACAAACTTGGCAATTAAAGACATTAAAATAAATAAATGAATACAAGGCCGCTCTCCTCCTGCAGCCCAAGAGCACAGATATGAATTCTCTATAAAAGCTTTTAATGCTTAGTTTACTTTGGGAAGTCAATATTGTGGAAATTTCAAATTGTGCTGCTTTCTGTACGGTTAGATAAAGTTACATTAAGCTTTTCTTAAAAGTTCTAAGGTAGGTCAGTCATGCCTTGTAGTGTGTGCCCTGCTCTGTAAAACTCTGCTATAGGTCATGTAGATTTGGTTCAGGTCTCGGACAGAAAACTTTTTGTGACTATTGACACATTACTCTAAACATATTAGGGAAGGAGTTGAAAGTATGATTGAGTAAAGCTTGTGGATAAGAATACTTCAGCAGCAGCACATGGGGAACTTTGTGTCTTGGCTTCTTCTCATGTTCTGCACTGGGTATTCTGGAGAGGTAGGTGGCAGGGGCAGTATGTGTGGACTAAATGGCAGCCTGGGGAAAGCACTCCTTCA
>NW_005054325.1:143427-176143 GCF_000277835.1 Geospiza fortis | reverse complement strand
TTACCTTCACATCAGACAATGAGGATTTTAAGTGCATGTTGGGATAGAAGTGATAGAAGATCTTTTATCTTCTTCTGCTTATTTTTTTCTTCTCCTTCAGAATGTCATAGAATTACAAAAATCCCTGCTTGTTGTTGATGTGGTTGAGAAGGCTCAGCAGCCAGACATTGAAACCAAGTGAATTTTAGGCTACTTTCTAATCTGGGAACAGAACATATATTATTGATTTTGTCACAGAGGAAGAAAAACAGAGGAAATTGATACAGTTTAATGAAGCCGGTGGCTTTATTAGCTCACTTGGTGGTAATCTCTCAATAGAATATACGGCGCAGGTCACGTAACTTTGGCGGCTTGTAAACAGAGATATAAATGAACTCTAGGGCCTTTTAATTGTCCTCATTCCTACACAAAGGTTAAAAAGAGCAAAACTGAGGTTCTTTCTTTTCCTGTACCAAGAGCTGTGTGCCATAACCATCCTGAATGCATTTTTGCACCTCCTGGGAAACAGATCCTTACTTTGGTTATTGTTTGCTGTTAAAATAAAACCAATTGAACTGCAGTGTATATTCATCAGGGTCCTTGACATAGAAATGCAGAACAATTTCAAGTGCAAGGAATCTGGGATGATCTCATTCAAGCCTTTTGTTCACAAGAGGGGTGACTTAAAGCCAGATCAGGTTGTTCAGGGCTCTTATCCAGTGAGATTCATGGTGAGAGGAGTATGGGTGGCAGGGCAGTACAGCAGCAACAGCACTTTAAAAGCTGAATGATGGGTGCTCAGGGAGATGTTGATGTGGGCAAGATCATATTATCACCAAAACATACCTGTTAGGGCAAGAGCAAGGAAGCCAGAGTGCATCCCACAGAGTGTGGTAAATGAGACAAAACAGTTGTTGCAGCAGAAGTGCAAAGAGGCCTAGGAGTTCTACTTAAGACTATGTGGATCTGCTTGAAGACTGTACAGTGGTAGTCTGAAAAAGCTTCAGGAGATACTGTCCAGCACATGGACTTCCATTAAGATGTAGAAGTTTGCAGAACTGAGAGTCCTTGGCTCTCTTAGGAAGAAGTCCTATATCCACCTTGAATGCTTCAGAGAGCTCCTGTGTCTTCCTGGAGGTCAGGGCGGTGGTGGCCACTCTTGTGGGAGATGTGTTGTAGTCGAGGTCCTGAGATTCCACGGTGGGAGAAGATGAAGAGGAGACTGATGTGATATTTGTGGAAAACCCAAGCTACATAAGGTGAGGAAGCAGTGACAGCTGAAAACCAAATGGACAGAGACTATTGAGATAGAAAAGGCTGAAAGGTTGTGGCTTCTGGCAACAAAAGATCACAGGTCTGCTCCACCTGCAGTTGTTCAATTTCAGAATACATATAGCATCCTAAGCACTGGTGAGGATCAACAAGACCCATCAGAGTCAGCTGAACCTGAATTTAGTATTCACACAAAAAGGGGAAAATGAGTGATAATGTTGAGCAGCACTATCTCACACTTTGGGGACAGACAGGTTCTTTTAATAATCCTTGCTTGAGTGAATCCTTGGCCGGCCACAGATCTGTACTTATATCAGGCCTTAGCATGAGCTGTGTGTTAGTGAAAATCTGGAAAGGAGTTGAGTGAACAGTCACAGAAGATTTTGCCATCCCAAATATCTCATGTGCTATTACACTTCCGTGTTCCATAATGGGTGACACTATACTCTGGCAATAGTGTGCTGTACCATGAGTCAGGAGTAATGGGTACCAGTCACAGAAAATTACTGGAGATTCTTCTTGTGGATGATCAAGGCATGTGTTTTCTGATCTCACCTGATGTCTCAGGAGTTTTATTGCTTGGTAGGTGCCAGGATCTGGGATTGTTGCAGATGCACAGCCAAGATTTGTCCAACCTCCTCACATGGACCTCTTCTTCCTCTTTCTCTTCCTTGTGGGTACCCAGAGTACTGCTCTGGAGGTAACCTGCTGCATATAAAGAGGAACTACAGAGGTTTAGGGATGAGGGTGATGGGTAAGGAGCTGAGACCTTGCCTTGCCAGGCCTGGGAGCAGGAAAGATTGGGTAGAAGTGGACTGTGTGGCTTCTCTTGAAGATGGGGCTTTGGCTTCTAGGACTAGAGAAATGAGGGCTACTCGGCAGGGATGGAATTAATCTAACAAAGTAGAACAAGAGTATCTTTACAAACTAAGCCTACTGATCTGCTGAGGAGACTATTAGACTGGCTATGGAAGGTTGCCATAACCTGAATATGAAAGATCATAAGGGGCAGAGCAGATATGTTTGGGGGACAAGCCTGACAAGGGAGGTTTTTACCCTTCTATAAATGCAGCAGGACATGGGTCTGTCTCTAACGCCTGCACACAAAAGCATATACAGGGCAAATTACTTGCAGAGATGTGATTCACTGGGATTGTGCAGGTGTGTTAACACAACTCTTCTAAGTGGAGTGCTGCACGGGATGAATGGAGGCTCTTCAGGAAATACATTTAAAAAGTGAGGAAGAGGGATGGTAGTATATGTAAAGGCTTATGTTGACAGCATCTAGCTTTGGACCAAGTCTCATTAAAGACAGGTTGTAACATTAAACTTAAGAAGGATTCAACAACACCCTCACTGAAAGAAAAAAAGGCTTTATAATATGTTTCCCTTTCTGTTTTGTCTTCACCACCAACAAGAATGAAAAACTCCTCAGAGAAGTGTTGGCACACTGTTTTTGAGGGAGATCACGTTAATCAGGCTGCTAGATCCCGTGAGTTGGGATCATGCAGTGACTTGGACTGTTGAAGCGCTGGAGAACTGGAGTTAAGGGGCTAATCTTAGAGAAGAGGAAAGGAAGGGGTCTCTTGTAGCTGCCAAATAACACCTGACAGCTGGACTTTACATGGTCTTCTCTTGATGGAGCTAGACCTGGGTCAGGCACATTTATGTGAATGCTTATGCTACAAGTGGTGTCACATATAAGGAACCTTTTTGATGTCTTTTCTCTGTCTCTGGCTGGACTCCTAGTAAGTGAGAAGGTTTAGGTATGTATATAGAATTAGGACTTGCAGTGCTATATCATCTGAGTGGCATTACTGGGAACCATTCCACTGAAGGTTCTCACCAGGATTCGTTAAAATGATGCTGCTTTCCAGCATTATTGAAGTGGAGTTGCTTATCATTTACTTTTGTATGGGTGTGTCCATGCATGTGCTAAAGCAAAGGAACATGAATGAAATTCAAATTTTGTTTGAAGCTTATCTCTGTTTCTGACTTTCTGTAGACTTCTAATGCATGTGCATGTATTCCGATGAATTTAAAAGCAAATAGAGTTTTGGTATGGAGTTCTGGTACAATGCCCCCCACACCCCCAAAAAGGGCAGACTTTCCCTTTGAAATTCTTTTTCCACGTTGCAGTCATTTTTCGTTTCCTATTTTTACAAAGGTCGTGGATATTACCAGCAGATCGATAATTTTCAAAACCTTGCTGAGACTATGAATGTTGGGGCTGATTCTGCAGGCTCCCAGAACATTTTAGTTGCATAAAGCAATCTCCATGGCAACTTTTTCTAGGAGGATGTGCTGTTAGATAGTGAAGTTTTATGGTTGAAGGAGCAGATGTTGGAAAGCATTCAGTTTCAGCGAGGAAGGCTGACTGCAGCTGACAGCGTGGCCAGGAGTACTGTGGCTAAGGTGTTGCACCCTTGTGGTGAGGAGTAAGAGGAGCAGCTCACCTCCTGTCTGTCACCAGTGTTTTTGGCAGTGCAGGCACTCCCAGCACTGATTGCTGAAGAGACTCAGTCAGTCCCTCAGGCAGGCAGGGACTGTTTCTGTACTATCTGGACATTTGTGATTCAGGAAGGAAAACCAAGCAGAAAACCCAGCTGGTGGGTTTTGCATCATTAAGTTTCTGCCTAAGCTGTGGAGCAGCTTTAAGTGAAGCCCGAATCTTGGTCAGCGATGGCAAGCGGTGGAAGATACCTTGAGGCAAACTTGTTTGAGGGGAACCAAGAGTTCATTGTGGAAGCCAGGGCACTCGGTGTTTGTTTGGAAGGTGTGATATTCCTGAAGTCCAGTAGGTTTTCTCGGTGCTTTTCCTTCCCAGGAAGTGGTTGTGGAGAGCCTTTTGGGAATGGTGCCATGCTGTGTGCAGAGCTGCCCAGCACAGAGTTGCCGCAAGCTTGCCAGGGGCTGTGGTGCTGCAGGAGTGAGCCCTGTGCAGCTGCAGGAGTGTGGGCTGCACTGCCCTGCTCGTGGAGCCCTTTGCATTGTGCTGGGTGCAAAGCTTTTGTGACATTTCCTTGGGTTTTGAACTGTGAGCTTTGAGGAAGGGATGGTAATGTGTGCTGACAGAAAATGAGGAACGTTACCTTGGCAGCACTGGTTTGTCTTTCCTCTTCTTTGCCTCAGCTTTGTTCTGGAGGGAAAATTGTTGAAAGTGTGGGAAATCTTCCAGTCTCACACTGTTACCTTATTTTCGTGATTGTGGCTTCACTAGCTTCATGTGATACTTCTAGCCTTTTGACACAAGAGCTGATTTTATGGGGTCTTTGGAGTCTATAAAAGTCATACTGTTTTCCTGCTACAAACAAGCCAAGCCAGTGCAGCTGCAGAGCTTTCAGTTCATATATTTTTCTTTGGCAAACTGTTATATACTTCTACTACAGTAGGGAAAATTAATGTTCTTGACTTCTGTGCTCTCATTTCCTTTTTACAGTAGTTCATTTCAGTTTCCTAAGGGCTGATAATGGATTTCTGGAACTAATTCAAATTCTTGAATATAATGAAATGGATTGTGTTGCTTGCTCTGTAAGCTGGTCCTTGATTCATTAGTTATCTTGAGGTAGCAAGCAAAATCTGTGTCAGTTTGCAGAGTTGTCTTTCTCAAGAGAGGGCAAGGGAGGAATGTGGCATTTGTTAAGGTTTTCAGAGTTTAAAGACAACAGCTTCCTGTCTTTGGTATGAGGGCTGCTTCCGACAGAAGTTGCACTATTGGTAATAGGGAATTTGGATGAGATGTTGGATTGTTTTGGTTTTTTTACTTACCTGCAGTGTGGTCAGACCCTGGAACAAGTAGCCCATGGAGGCTGTGGGACTTCCCTGGTGCTCAGGACTTGACTGGAGAAGTTTCTATGTAAGCCTGTTGGAGCCTTGCTGTGAGCAGGGCCCTAGGCTAGATAAAGACTCATACGCAAAGGTTCTTTCCAACCTAAATTGTTCTGTGACTTAGTCATTTTAAGTTTTGATAATCCTCAGGAACAGAGAATCCCCCCTTCTTTCCAGGCTTGACCAACCACAGTGGTGAAAAATTCTCATGTGTCTAGTTGGGAGTTTCATATCTTCCAAATCATGCCCATTATTGTTTACTTCCAAACTGTCTCTGTTTCTACTATAACCACTCTGTTGAGGACAGGAATACGATTTGTCTCCCTTTTTAATTCTGAGTCTTTATAAACACATTCCCATCATCTTTTCCATGTATGTCACATGCTCCAAGCCCCTTGCTATCTTAGCAGCACTTCTTTGTAGACACTAACACAAGATGAGGAAAAATACTGAATTTCTAAGAAAAAAAAAGGCACAAAAAAAAATAGTAAACTCAATTTGAAGCACTAAATGATTATATTTGATTCTGTTGTGCTAAGTAAAACTTTCTTCCTTAGACAAAGTTTTTTTAAAATAAAAAATTGAAGTTCATGGGCACTTTCTGTGATATTCAAACTTTGTGGTTGACTGTATGTGCAAATAAGAGATGGAAAATGAAGGCTTCTATGGTCTGGGAGGAAAAAAAAAAGAGGTTGGCCCCGAGGAATTTATTTCCTTTAGAATAATGTAACTAGAGAGATTATATAATTTACTCTAGATAGCAAACAGTTCAAGCAGAACTGCTATATGACAAGGCAGAATCATTTGTATGTGATTCATTGTGAAAAAGAAGGGAGAGTAGAATAGTAATTTGCTATTGTGGAAATTGTTCTCATCCAGCCCTTTGTGCTCTTCACTATATTTCTTCCTACATTTTTCTTTACTTTAGAAGGATGGTCAGCTTTCTCCCTCTACCCCCCACTTTTTTTATTTGCCTCCCCATACCCTTGTGCAATAATGAGCAGATGGGTTGTAGAGAATGAGCTCATGGTCACCCTTTCAATTGGTTTTGCCTTTTGCTTAATACCCAGTTTAATCTGCATAGTAGGTTTTTTTCAGACACAGAAAAAAAACCATTTTGATAAGAACACCTGCTTGCACATTCAGTTTATAAAGGCTGTTCACTAAAAATAAGTCATCAGGTTATAGAGGAATCTTTATGGATAAACTTTTTGGGTTAAGACGCTGAAAGTAATGGTACAGCTAGTCCTAGAAATGATATCCAGGCACATGAAGGAGAAGAAAGTCATCAGGAGCAATCCACATGGTTGATCACCAAGGGAGAATTGTGCTTGACTGACCTGTAAACTTCTACAATTAAATGACTGTCCAAGTAGACTGGTCAAGAAGAGAGTAGTACATTGTCTAGCCAGGCTTCAGTAAGGCCTTTGATGTCATCTCTTACAAGAGTCTCACAGCCCCTCAAGCTGGTGCTGTAGTGGCTGGATGGGCAGACACTAAAGTGGATTGAAAACAGGCTGAGTGGTTGGGCCCTGAAGGTATTGATGAACAGTGCAAAGTCTAGTCGGAGGCTGGAAAACAGTGGTGTACCCCAGGGGTCTGTACTGAGTCAAGTCCTGTTTAGCATCTTCATTAATCATCTTCATGATACTTTCAGTGAGTTTGTGATGACACAGAAGTGGGAAGAGTGGCTGGTAGGTCATCCAGATGGGATGGTTGCCATCCAGAGGGACCTCACAGGCTGGAGATCTGGGCTGGCAGGAACTTCAGCAAGCTCAGCAAGCAATGCAAAGTCCTGCACCTGGTGAGGAAGAGCCCCATTGACCAGCATGTGCAGGGGGCCATGCAGATGGAAAGGAAATTGGTTGAAATGGACCTGGGAGTGTTTGTGGACACCAAGCTGAACATGAACCGGTGAGCTGGTATCTCAGCTGCACTAGAAGTATTGCCAAGCAAACAGGGTGTTCCTTCCCCTCTGCTCAGCACTGGTGAAATCTCATCTGAAGTCCTGCATTCAGTTCTAGGCTCCCTGAAGAAGACTGATAATCTACTGGAGAGAGTCCAGAAAAGGACCATAAAGATGATGGAGGGACTGGAGCATATCTCCTGTGACAAAAGGCTGAGGGAGCTGGGACTGTGTAACCTGGAGAAGAGAAGGCTCAAGAGTGAATCCTGTATCCATGTATATAAATACCTGAAGGGAGGGTGCAAAGATGATGGTGGTGCAAGGCTTTTTTTCAGTAGTGCTCAGTCACAGGACTTTTCTGATTCCATGATATATAGTACCACTAGCTGCTTCTGGTTGAGGAGCCCAGGATGGGTGTGAAGTTATTGTGTATTCTACTCTGTATTTACAAAGACTTTTTTGAATGAAAGCATCTTAGCACAACCTTAAAAATGTTCACCTCGCCTTAAAAAGAAATGAGTATTTTCTTTTTAATGTATACATGTTCATCATAACAATGATGGAAAAGAAGGAGCAGGAGAAATGAGGTGTTCTGCATAGCCTTGTAGTGGCATCTAATCTCTGATCTTTTATATAGATACATCAGTTCAGGGAGTGAGAGCATAATGTGCAAGGAATTAACATTACTTGGATTTTGTATTGTTGGAAACAAGGTGAGCCTCTCATTAACACCACATTTCTCAAGTTTACCACTGGGAATAGTTTTCTGGGAACATCCTTCATTATTGACATGAGCCATTCTATTAATCCTCGTTTTACTGTTTCTTCTTGTATGTTAATATATGTGCATTTCCATCCACTCACACAAGTTTTAGTATGTATGTTACTAAATATGTTGCTGTACAAAAATTCTCATATGTTTTTTATTGTAGTTTGTGTATTGAGGAAAACTTGATACATTTCATGCCGCACCTTTGAAACAGAGGAGCAGAAGCTGTAGTCTTTATTTTTCAAATAGTGATTAAGTTTACTGTAACAAATTCTCAGAATAGC
Source organism: Geospiza fortis (assembly GCF_000277835.1). NCBI lineage: Eukaryota > Metazoa > Chordata > Aves > Passeriformes > Thraupidae > Geospiza > Geospiza fortis. The sequence continues at coordinate 168,105 of NW_005054325.1, read as the reverse complement.
AGTCTGTCCTGAGAATGAATTAGGTAAAGGAAAGGGCAGTCAACTGGAGTTTCTGAGACTTCTCTGTGGATGTGATGGTAGAGAGTGTATGCACATGTAGACAAAACTGATTTTCTGTAAAGTAATGTTTTTTAAATACAAAGAAAGCAAATATGATTTAAGTTTAATTAACTCCATATTGAATATATTGCCCTTGTCTTTCATTTAGAGTTTTCCTTGTTAAAAGGTGCTACCAGGTCAATGTGAACAAGTAAGCAGTATATATTAGACCAATACTTCTTCCTAAGCATTGACTTGATGCCTATTTTTTCAGTATAGGAAAATAACCACCTCTGCAAATAGTACTCTTAAGACTGCAAGACAGAAGTCCCTAAAGGTCATTTAGCAATGCTGTTTTGAGCAAAGACTGCTCCAGTGGTCATTTTCTTTCAGATAGTGACAGATGGCACACATAAAAAAATGCCCATATTTTAGCACTCTTTGTTAAAAGATGGAAAGTCTTGTGTGTTTTTTCGTCACATGATTTTAAATAAATAAATAAAGTTAAAATATAATTTAATTAATTAATATAAATAAATAAAATTAAAATATAAATTTAAGGATCAAAGAGGCTGCTCCTAGTCCAAGCACAGAGGTTATCATGCTTCTATATTGTTATGTACAATAATTTTTTTTTCTGTTTCTGTAGTCAAATATTTTTTGTCTTGATGACAACAAAACTGATTTTTGAGCCTGACATGACTCAGTGGAAGAAAAGTCTTTGTTCAGTGCCACTTCATAGACTGCTAATTTTCTAATATTAGAAATTACTTTCAGTCGTTCCAGTTTGTTGCTTCTCTCATGAGACCTAGAGTTTAGAATGAAATTGTCTTTTGAGGCAATGAATTCTAGTTGTATTGGAATACCTTTTCTATATTGGTGGAGCCATGCTTTTATACTTTCATGTCAACATAATGGATTTTGAGCATGGTTCAAAATGTGAAATCAAGATGAAACTTCTTCATATAGTTGGTGCTTAGAACTTGATTATTAATCAAAAGTATCTTATACTGAAAGTCTCTTCCAAAAGGTTTTGACATAATTTTTGCTATTTCCTTTTCTGCTATATTATTATTGTCATTATATGTAATGACAAGAAACAAACATCTTTTGTATCCTATTGCTGGGAAGGAGTAGGTATTTGCATAGTCTTTGTCATTAGAAAGATTTAAATCTTGGTAGCATGTAAACATATCTGTATTAAGAATAGCTGATTTCTGATGTGTCTTTTTTGTTTTGTTTCTTTTTTTTCTTCCAATAGAAAACTGTTGCATCTCCAACTGTTTCACGCCTTACAGATACTTCAAAATTCACGGGTTCTCACAAAGAGAGGTTTGATGCCAGTGGGAAAGGAAAAGGCAGAGCTGGCCGAGAAGATCTGGTGGATAACTCAGGATATGTATCTGGTTATAAGCATGCAGGCACATACGATCATAAAGTACAAGGAAACAAGTAAGGCTGAGGGTTTACAACACAGAGGGGAATAGAGCATATATTTGTAAGGATGATGTTATGAATCCCACATGTTTCAGTTATTGTGAATGTTGAGACTATGTTGTCAAGAAGTTGTCTTCAGGAACTGGAACTGATTTCAACATCTGCTGAGCTACTTGCAGCACAATGCCACTTCATTACATTCCTCATGCATATATTGGCAAAAATAAATAAATATGTAGGTATAAAAAATACATTATTTTGTGGAGCTTTAGAAAAAAAACCCAAATCAACAAGCAACAAAGCCAAAGTCAAGAGCAGTTATACCACACTTTGTCAATTCAAGCAAAATAACTCAAACATTCCTTGGTGTTCAGTTACCCTGATGATGTCAAAGAGAACTTCTTGAAAAGAGGATCTTTCGTAGCAGTCTTTCTGAAGAATATCCCATTACTTATGCAGTTTCATTTGACTATTATTTTAGGGTTTTTTTAAAATGTCTTATATGGGATCTAGCACTTTTCTTAAATAAACTATGGGGAAGTAAGTGGTAGTAATATACTAGGTTCTAGCCTGTGATTGTCATATACCACTCATTGAAAAACTGAAAAAAAAGCTATTTCTAGGACAATATAGGCTCTAAAGTATTTTATGTCAACAGAAAGAGTTGGAAAATACCAGCCCTTACTTTCCTCCTGTCTATACTTTGTGCTTGTTCTTGTGTCTACTGTAGCATGGTTCTGACTGGCTGGATTTGGGTAGAGCTATTGTACTAACCTGAGAGGTGAGGAACAAGACGTTACTAAGAAAGTACAGTTAAGGATTTTCACAGTCTGTTTTCAAGTTTGCACTGCCTCACATTGGAAGTGAAAGGGGCATTAAGCTAATAATACTTTAAAATATTGTTTATGACTTAACACTGCCTATCAGGTTCCTATTAAATGAATGTTGTTTTGACATATGTTGGCACATAGTCCCTTTAAGCTCTAACATATGTAAGGAAAGCTTATGGCCTCTTGGAGTAAGGACATTTACAATTAATATCTATGTAATCAGGTGCAATTTTCCCACAAAAAAAAAACCCAAATCATTATAACTGGGCTACATTTTATCGTTGATTCATTTGAATCCAAGGGATTTGATTCTCTGTTCACTTTAGCTACCAGACTTGGGAGCAATAGTATTGCTGGGAATGGCTTTCCAATGTTACCAGGAGAGCCAGTCCCACAGGGTTAAGGTACAGGCAGCTAAGTGTGACCTAGCTGGGTTCCAGAATGCCGAAAGAAATTAATTGGAATGAAAATAGCTTTTTTTAATATAGGTTGAAAAGGAGAGAAAAGGCCATTCCAATTTTCTGCAAGAGCTGAACAAGTACCTTGATGTATTACTCTGTTTCTCTAAAGTTATGAAAGATAGGATGTTCAGTATTTAAAACCAGCTCTTTGCAGTACTGCCTTGCTTTCTTTCAAAAAGAGCTTGTGCCCTGATTTTTATGTTCAACTCTTAATAAAGGTTAATAGATGTATTGCTCTCCCTCCACCCGTACCAGCATCCCACTGAGAGTACGTAAACGTGGGTGAGCAGTGTGTGCTGTCATGTGCCATGCAGGTGAACAGTCTGTATTTGGCCAATGTATGGAAAGAGAGCTCTGGTTTTCAGCCCTTAAACTGTTCATGTTTTATTCTGCTGACATTGTGTGGTAGCCTGTCCTGTAACGTTGTCCTCAGTGACCCTTTGAGCCCATACATCAGCCTAAAACCAAAACAATAGCAAACAAAAGGCAAGGGCTTCCTTGTGAACTTGGACATCCTTTTGTTTGTTTATAATTCATTTTGATGTTTGTTTTTAAGCAGGAGGGAAGTTTGCCAAAACACAGCACATGCTCCTGAAGATTTAAATTGCTTTTCCCACGGATGGCTTTGGTTACCTGTGAAGAGTTTAGGTGTATGTAAAGATGCTCAGGATGCAAAGTGTTCAGCTTTGTGAACCCTTTCCAAGAATTACCCAGTGTTCTGGAAGAGTGAAAGGTTATCCACTACTGTATTGCACTAGGGACCTGTCATACTCCAAAGCATAAAATAGGATACTTGATACCAACAGTGGCTAAATTATTCTGGCATGGTAGTAAACTGTCTAAATGTAAAGAGCCTTCTTTGTCACTGGTGCCTGTGCACCTGAAGATGGCTCCAGGGTAGTCCTGGTTTTTCTAATGAATAAAACGGCTGACCCTACAACCCCTGATGAATCCTTCAGCTGAGTTACATGCAAAATCAGTGTCCCTGTTTTTCCTTTTGATTTTAAGACTTGACTAATAACTCATGGTAACTGAAAAGTTCTGGACCCAGCCTCACTACAGGGTGACGTCCAGCCTACTGCAGAGTCCAAGAGCACACTGTTGACCTGGGTGTTTGTTGCTAGCTATTGTCTGGCACACTGGGTGACACTTTGCTTTTAGGTACGCAAAAGACAGGCTTTCTCAGGTGCCCAAATACAGAGTCTGTAATGCCAGAATGTTTCCATATAGGAGGAGTGATTGGCTAGGAAGATTTTAAGATATAATTAGGTTTTAAGCTGTTGGTTCAAAGTGAGAGATCAGCACATGAAGGCATGCAAGGGAATTGAGAGTGCGAATAGATCCAAGCTGACACTGTCTAGAAATTGAGCTGTAAGAGGCTGATGGAACAAGCAGAGGTTCTGCCAGAGTTTACTTTGCATTGCTTGTGCAGTACAAAATCCCTACCATGAACCAAAAGCACTTTATTTGTACCTGATGCAAAATTTGAAATTCTTTCAATGCCATAATAAGCTTGGGATCAGAACCCGAGAAGATGGTTCAGATGGCAGTATTTTATTTTGAGGAACACGCTTCTTTTTTCTACTTTGTTTCTACAGTATAATAGTTTTAAACCTCAAAGTGTTACATGAGAAGAAGTCATTCTGATGTAACAGTTACAAAGGAAAGTTGTTACTGGGAAGATAGTAAAGGTTTTTCTCTTTTACTAGGCTTGGTGTGAAAGATAATAGCTATGAATAAAAGCATCTTATGCAGCTGTGTATTAGGGGTTCACTACCTGCTTAAGCTCTTACTATTCCACTAATATTGATAGGAAATTAAAAGCCTAAACACTTGCTTGATTATTAGCTTTTAAGTTCCAGGCCTGCTTGGGAATGAGGCAAAGTACATTTTCTTACTCATCTGCTGTTCCCTCAACTCTCAGGACAGTAAGTACAGCTTATACCTCAAAGATGACAGGAAAGGATAGCTGAGGAGGTGCCCCATTTTCAGCCCTTAGAATGTTGTTGAGCATATTCTCTTCCAATGCACCACGCTGCGGACTGTAACTAAACATCATGTCTGAAATAAGGACATGGGAACCTAATAAGATTTACTGTCCTCTCTCTTTTGGGGGCATCTCAATTGATTCCATCTAAATTTCCAGCTTGATTTTCGGCATCTTCTACTATGTAGCACTGTCTTATGTGACATCTTCTGTAAAACCCTATTGTTCCTAGTTGTCTTTGCTTTCATTACTACAGTAGATGCTACCAAAAGGAATGTGATCAGAAAGTCAGATAGCTTTTAGAAATAACTTACTTAAAGAGTAGACTCAAATTTCATTTAAATACTGTGGCAGTACACAATCCTTACCTGTGTGTCTACTGAAGCTTAACCTGACCATCAAAACCTGAGGGCAGGAAACTAAAATCCTTACTGAGGCAAATGAATAGTCATTACAAATAAGTTTCTAAAAATAATGTTTTTAAGTAAAATATGCAGCAGTCAAAAGGGATTTTCTTATTAGGGCTTGCTTACTAATTCTGCTTAGTCACTCCATGAGCTTTAGTTCAGAGTTTCGCTGGGAGTTTTGCAACCATTAGTATGGAAGAATCAAAACCAAAAATGATTGTCCTGCTCTTTGTGGTTGTCAAAGCTATCACAATAGCATTACTGAGAAGCAGACATTAAAATACACACATAATTTCATGGGTCTTATATGAACAGTTGTAATTAATTGTAGTCAAATATTTGGAATCCCAAGGGAAATGTTGATTATTAGACTATAGACAAAATTTAGTCCCTATTTTTTAAAACTATACTTCTTACCTCCTTTTTATTAAGGGAAGGGAAAGGGACATTTGAAAACTACATATGTGTCACAGCTTGTGTTTTTCATCAGCATAGAAATCATCTTTCAAAGATATTTTGAACTGAAGTATGTATTTTACTGACCTTTCCTAAACTGAAAATTCTGACAATTAAATTTAAAAGTCTGACAATTTTTTAGCATTTTGCAAAGCTTTGTTCACAAAGTACCATTTCAGTCATCCTTTTTTTCCCCTCTATTGGCTCAATTAATATTTTTATAGTAGCTGGAATTAGGCAGAACAAAAAGACAAATGACTACTATGGGTTTGACTTACAAGTGATAGATATCCCAGCCATCTGTAACCATCTGTAGAGAAAATCCTCATGTATATTCCTCTAAAACTAAAACTTTAAAGTTGTAATTGATAGGTTTTTTCCTTAAGACTTTTCATAGTTATGAAATAAATTTTAATTCTTTGTGCCTGCATGTATGATAGTCAAAACATAACCCTGCCTTCAGGGATGCATGTATTCTGGGGGCATGTGCCTGTCATCTGTGACTAAGAATTCTCTATTTGCACTGGCCAAGAGCAAACCTTTTACCTTCATGGTAGAGCAAATGTAATGTTGCACTGGTACGTGTCCTCTTAACTGACTGTCAGCCTTGCGTGTGTGCCAAAATAACTACACCTTTGTGTATGTTGTTTGTAGTGTGAATATTATGTTCTTGGCTTGTCACTTAGTTGGTATTAAGTAATGTAATGCACAAGACTTGTGTAGGTTTGTGTGTGTACACATGCTCTTTGGATCCAGCTTAAGTAATTAAACTGTGTAAATGTTGATGAAAAACTAAAATCTTACTAGGGCCAAGCTCTAGTCCTGCAGTCAATGCTGTTCAGCTTGACTGGTTGGGGGTGTTGTCATTCTCCCTTCATACCATAAAGGTGAAGATCTAAGGAGGCTTTTATGGTTTTACCTGTCCACCCTGTTCTGAGGGAAATCACTCTTCAGCAATTCTAACATAGACTTGGTGTGACAAGAGGAGTTTCTCCGTGGTGAGGAAGTAGGAGAGAGAGAAAGAGTGAAAGCAAACTTTCCTCTGAGTGCTCTTAAGAAACCATTTAAAACTATGCTCTGCATTTGCCCCAGCTTTGTGAAGCAAGGTGACACTCACTGTGTAAACACAGTTGTTCATCATCTGTCAGTAAGTATAAAGCTGTGGTACAGTGAGGTGGGAACAGGAAACAGGAGTGTCATACATTGCCTATGGACTCAAGTCTTGCTTAAACCTTTATACAATTAAATACCAGAAGCATAATGACAGCTCTTAAACTTGTGTGAAATTCCTAAAATCTGGAGTACCTTCAATTAAATACATGTGTACCTCCTGTATTTGAAGTGTTTGCCCATAAAATATCATTTAACAATCGGTTGCTCATTTTGTGCAACCCCAAAGTGCCCATTTGGCTTACTTAATATTGCAGTCAGGGTTGTTCTTTTAAAGTCTTCAGAATCCTAGAACTACTAAGAAACCTGTTGTTGCTTTCATGCTGGCACATTAAACTCAAAACCAATGCTTTGAATGACGTCCCAGCTAAGAATAATGCTTTTAGAAGTAAAAGGATATTGCAGGTAGAACCTCCATGTCTTAATTGTCCAAGTAATTTATTCTTGCAGGGAAAAATATCTGTTAATATATTTGATCTTTTTTTAATGTTTTTCAGTATATTAAACTTGGTATGTTGCTTTAAAACCCCTATGGAGAAGGTGCATTTCAGAACAAGTTTAAGGTACAACTCTTGACTTCGTTGTCAGAAAACACTTGAATTGGCTTATTTCATTCAAACTACTTAATCATCCACTCAAGGTAGACTTTGGCAAGAAAAAGCCTGATCATAAACAAAAGTGGGGGAAATCCAGCCTCTTGGCTGAGCATTCTTGACACACATTTGCAGTTCTGGTAGTCTGAAACAATTTTTTTAAAAAGAAGTTATCTTTTCTGTTCATACACATGCACACTGACACTATCTGGGGACATGGATATACACGAGGGCAAAACTACAGAAGAACTACAGAAGAGACTTCTTTCTCTTTAAATCTTGCATTTAGAAATTGGCATTGAAATGCCCAACTGACTAACCTGATTTGGAAAAATGATAAGCTACTATCATATTCCATTGCAGCTAAATAGCCAATAAATTAATTTTCAAATACAGATATACAGCATCTATTTTTTGTGAGTTACTGTAAAGCTTATGGCACTGTACAAAGTGAGTTTTGCTGTAAACATTTGCAAAGACCTCAAAGATAATGCTCGTAATTTGCCCTTACCTCCAGTTATCTTTATGCAAGGTTTTTCTACAACTTTGCACATTTTTCAGAAAAAATCAGAAATGTGAGTAAAGCTACACTCAACTAAATTAAAAACGTGGCCCTAAAAATACACTCAGTTCATCCATTTTGATCTTTGCATTTTGATCAGGAGCTACATTATAGATGAACAACAAAATAAGGAAAAAATATGGCAGTCTGAATCCCCACAGTGGTAAAATATTTCAAGTTCCAGTTTACATCAGATGAGTTTCTGTATGCTTGCATTTGCTCAAATGCTATTTTTAAACAAACTAATTAAATAATGTGAAATAATGCAGCCTGGGCTCTGTTAAATAGGGTTATATTAATGCAACTGAAATGCTGTGTATGTCTGTAATATTCAAGCTAAATATGTACTAGATCTTTACAAAGGCTTTGTGTAAAGTCAGTTAACCCACAAACTGATGTCCTGTATAAAATCGTGTTGGCAAGCTACTTTTGTTAGCACTGTAGTATACGAAAAGGTAAGATCATAGGCAAAACCAAGTTATAGGGTGCAAAAAAGTGTGTTTATTTTTAATCTTTGTGCTGGGTTCAGAATATATCAGCTTTGGCAAATTCTTGCAGCAGGGAAATTTTTTTGTAGAATGCTTATAATACAAAGTAATTTGTCTTTACATTCTGTAAAGCAGAGAAATGGTCAGTGTTGGATAAGTGTATTGAGGTTAATTCTTAGCAAGGTGTGATGTTTCACAGATTTAAATATTAGAGGAGAAATATATATTTATACAGAAGTATAATTTTTGAATGAGATTGATTTTGTTCAGTCATAAATCATTTATTTATCCATGTTATGCTTTATTCCTTTGCTAGCATGTTTATCAGTCCATGCTGTTCTAATATCCATTTCTAATTTGATTTAAATGTTTTGATTCATCATTTGCACAAATCTGAATGTGCATGCTGTCAGGACCTGATCATAAAGAGTGAAGGCAAAACTGTTTTGTCTTTGATTACCTAGAGCACTAATTAAAATTTAATCGTTAAGCAGTTGGGATATGGATATAGGTCTTGACATAGTCTTCCTTGGAGCACTGTACACTATGATAAAAACCTTCAGTGAAGCTTACTAGTTTTTGTTCTTATTTTCATTTGTCTTTCATCAACCAGGAAGCTGCTGTGTGCTAATAATTACCTGCAATATTTGTAATTGCAGGCATTGCAAACATTAACGTGCAGCTGTACTAGCCTACTGTGTTCACTGTGAAATTTTCAACATGGTAAAAAAATTTACATGATCATTTAACCTTACAAGTTTACTTTTTCTCACTAATTTAACACTGAATCTTCTTTTCATTATTGCAAATGAACAACTTGAGCATAGCATTTCTAAATCTTAACTATAGTAGAAAAACATGACCTAAGCAAAGATTTTTAACCGCTCGATGAAGGGGGCCAGGCACCATCCAGTGCAAAACACACTGGGCAAAATCTTATCCCCACTGCAGCCAGTTCCAAAATTCTACCTGGTGTTAGCAAAAATAGAAAAAACACCATTACCAAGGGGTTAATATGCTTAGTAACCATGACAAGAGGTTATGGAGGAGCACAACAGTGATTCTCTTATTTCCATGTCTTTGTTTCTGTTAATTTAAAACTACTACTCTTCAATCTTTAAAATAAGTAAAAGAAACTTGAAGGGGGGATCATATACTACTAGTTTGTACTAGGTTTTTTCTGGGAAAGGAAACAAATTTATATATATATATATATATATGCAATATATTTTTACACTGTTTATTAATGCTAGAAAGTATTAAATGTATCACTTTATCTCTGTGAATGTTAAAGTAATGACAATGTTACAGATGTTTTAAACCTTTTGAAGTTGTCTTGTTAAATTCTAAACCCACATTAACAATGGAAAAGCTACTTTGTCTGCAACATTATTGTTGATGTTTTAGGGGAAAAGTTCAAGTGCAGCAGTTGTTTTGATTAGCACTGTAAAAGCTTGGCTTGACAAGTTATAGTGAAATCCATATTTTAAACACCATTTCGTTAAAGCATAGCTTCTCATAAAGTATGTTACTGCTGTTGACTGACTGTATAAAATTGTATTTTTAGTTGGTAAAGTGATCAATAAATGTGTTACTACATCAGTTCTGGCATTTATTGAGTAAATGATACTTGCTGATAAACTTTGTAAGCAACAGTTAATTTACAGTTGAGATGTTAATTTAGTTTCTGCTGAATTTAAAAATTACATGAAAATACTCTCTGAACATTCAGCTGTCTGGTTCTGAGCAGAATTGATTTCTTCTTTACCATTTATTTTCCTAGTTTGAATAATGACTAAAGCTGGCCATTAATATTTTGAGGATTCTTGTATGATGCTTGAATAGCCATCATAATGGTAATCCGCCAAATGAGATCTGTCATCAATGAAGCCATTTGTTCTTAACTAGCTACCTTAGATTGATCCTCAGTGCAAAAGCCTGAGTTGCGTCTCTCAGCTTCTTTAAGTGGAAAGTAAGTAATTCGCTTAAGGAAAGAAAGTAATTCGCTACATAGAACATTGTTTCAATGATGTTACATCCAAAATCAAATATGGACCTTCTGTTTGTAAATAACAACATCACTCAGCTTTCCAGTAGCAAATACCATGATTTTATTCAAGAAGCAGAAGGCTGAAGTATTTAACTCACAACATTGTAATAGCATAATTAATAATGTGACAAAACAAAAAGAGTGCTGCTCTAGAAATGCAGCAGTGTCAATTGTTAATTGACAAAATGAGCAGTCAGTTGCTAATCCAGTGGTTAGCAACTGCAAGGAGACATAACTAAATAGCTTACAGCTACCCTGTTTCTTCACCAGTTGTTCCCAAACTGGAAATGGTATTCCTTGTTCTCACACACTAGGCAACCTTCTTTAGAACTGCCTTTTAAGTGAAATCTAATACAGCTGTGTCCTGAGATAGCTTTTCTTCCTGCACAGAGACCATGGACTGAGCCTCCTATACTCCTTTTAACTCTTAGCATGTGTGGGTACTGAAGCTGTAAAAAACATAGTGAAGCAGAACCTAAAGGAAAAATCAAATTCTTTACTATTCAAAAAGCCTTTAAGATAGGGGAAGATAGTACTCTTCTGCCCTATGAGAATATAAGACACTAAGATCTGTATTTTCAAATGAGGTTTCCTCCTTTGGATTCCTCTAAGAAGGAAACTAAGATCTGTATTTTCAAAAGAGGATTCCTTCTTCCTTCAAAAAAGGATTTTTTATTATTTTCCTATAGGGCCTCTAGAAATGCCCACTCAACCCTATAGACCACTTTCACATCATGACTTTAAAATGAAAATAACCCCCCTCTGCCAGGATGTGTCCTCTTTACTCCAGGAATACAATTATTTGGGCTAGTTTTCAGTCTGTGTAGCTACTCTTGCCGTAACTATGCGCTCCTGCTCTCGTGTCCATACATCACGTGCAGGCTGATCTTTCCTGGCTCTGCCAAGCTGTTCTACCACAGCCAGGACTGCTCAGACAGAGGTGTGGAGGCAAAGGCTACCTCTGCCAAATCTGAGTCTTCAGGGGACTTAACCTGGTCTTCTGATTAGCCTTTTTTTTTTCATTTCCTTAACTTTCTATTTAACTCACTGCACCAATTCATTAGTAATGTAAAATAACCCAAGCATATTGGTCACATACTTATTGATAAGTATTAATTAAATCCCAAGGTCACATACTTATTGATAGGTATTCATTAAATCCCCTCTCAGTCATCTCTTCTCTGCAACAGTAGTGAACATGTATGGAAGGGACCTAAGGCAGGGGTGTAGGTGGTCTGGGGAGGAACAAGCACAGGAAAACAGAGGGATAAGGGACTAGTCCCTGGTCCATGCAGTTATTTGGTGATGTCCTGGATCTCCTAAGTGCCAGCTGTCCTGTCTTATTAAATTAAATATCTAACTATTTTCTTGGGTGAGGGGATTCTCTGTTCTGTGTACATATGTGCTTATGGAAGTCTAATTGTTACCAGCTGGAGTCATACGGTGGGTCACAATAGCCAGTGTTACCTATGGTGCCAGCAACTGGAGTGGAATCTGTGGGTGTCAGGAGCCCATATGCCTGTGGTGCTAGCAGCTGGGCCAAGTGAGGGCGTGTCTAGCACCATTTGGCTGCCAGCAGATACTGAGCTGAACCTAGACAGCAAGCAGGGGCTTTAGCTCAGTTACCAAAGCATTCTGGCTGGGCCAGATACATGTGTCTCTGAGACATCTGGAAGCACATACCAGAGAGACCAGACAGCCCAAAGCAACTACTGGGGAGGCTACAAGGCCTGATGGCATGTGTCTCTACACACATAGAATTTGTGAGATAGTTGCTCAGCTGGCTGTGCATCTAATCCTGGTTATTCAAGGGATCCAGTGTGTGCTTTAGGTGGGAAGGGAATGATGCCATGGGACTGTACCAGCAGATGAAGTGTAGCTGTGATCTTTGTAGACTTGCATGTCCGGATTCCAGCAGCAGGGGAAAATAGTGATCTAGGCACTAACCATTGGATAGGCTGGCTGGAGGGAATCTCATTAAATATGCATGTGTTTCCTGATCAGCCCTTCATCCTGGTCAGCCATAGACAGGTTATTGGAACTGATTTTGGTTTTTTGGTGGTGCTGGCTTTGTTTATGTGTGGAGGATTTCTGTCCATCAGCATTATCATCATGAAACAACTTTGCCTTATTTGCAATGGTACTAACATCTGTTGTTGCCTGTATTGTTACAAAAATGTTGATTTGTTGTGTTTCTTAACTCATAATAGCTCCCATTAAATTGCTCAAGTTGAGTCTCAAGGCATGTGCATGTCTGCTTATTCTTGATAGAAATTAAAGTTCTTTACATTAAAACAATTCAAGCAACCAATTTTATTCATTACCCCATCTAAATTAATTCTTTTTAATATTTCCTTTCAGTAGTATTTTGGTAGGTTTATTCTATTTTAGTACTACTAATTTGAACTTTTGCCTCAAAGCAAACATTTTAAAGGAACATTTCTTAGTAGTTTCTTAATGAAAAAAATTATTGTAGTCATACACTGACATTTATTCAGTGAGAGTAGGTTTCATATTTTGACGTCACTGGACCAGATGGAGTATAAAATATGAAAAGTAAATACAGTTTTTTTAATATAAGATTAAAATTTCTTATATCTCTATATGTAAAACATATCTATATATCTATATATCTATATATATCTATGCATATTGAAATTGGTATAAAATGTTTCCCATTATTTGAAACTCCATCTCTGTTCTTAGGTACTGTCAGCAGTATGAGGTGATGTTGTATGTTAATTTTGGGATCCTGCTTTAGCTATTTGCCATGACACAGAAATCCTGAAGGATGTAATCTTTTACTTAAGTAAATCTTGTCTGCCTTAAAACACATCACAGTGTCTTGTCCTCCGTGCCTTCTCATTCTCATCATCCTCATAAACAGTGCTTGACGATGGCTTTCATCTTGAGCTGTGTCTCATTCTGCTCTTTGCAGTTTCTTGTCTGTTTGCTCTGTGATGTCCCACCATATGGGGGAGGAAGCACCCAAGATTGGTAAATGCTTGTGGTCAAAAGGAATGACAGAAGTCAGAGGGCCCACAGAGTTTTATTAGTAAATTACACACATGGCATGGAAATTGATATGTTAGTCCCTGACCTACTCTGTAAGCCAGCAGTGGGTTTTTCGTGAAGGGGTAGGGTCAGAGGGAAGAGAGAAAGGAAAAGATTAATTAAAGAGGGGAAGAGAACAAGAGAGATCAATTCTTTGGCCAGTGGGATGTGCAGAGTCCTGAGGGTGTGTGCCTGGGCTTGACGTGAATACCTTTTTACAAACAGTTTTGCCTGCCCTGAGGACTGGTTTCTTGTTTCTATGCAAATTAGTCATCATTGGCAGACTGTTCTTTCAGACCTGTCTGGACATAGTTTGGAGGGTCACAGAGGTCTTGGGTGGTCTCATATCCTCCTGCTGGATTTGCTCTTGGTTGACAGTTCATGCCTATTTCTTCACTGATGCTGTCTTTTGTTTGTTGTGCCTCCAGGGAGTAGAACAAGAATGTTTCTCCCTGCTCTACCTCCACATGGTCCTGTTCTCCAAGCAAATCTTGTTCTTGGTACAAAACCCCTTGGCTGTCCGCTTACTGGTGTTTGAGACATACACATTAGACTGGGCTTCTACATACTCCTGGGCCCTAGCTTGATCTCATTTAAACATTACCCGAGATAATTTTGGACCAAGTGGTGTTTCTGACTCTTTCTAGAAGTAATATGAAATTGTCTTAAAAATTTCATTTTAACCAAAATTTTTACTTCTTTGCAGAAGTAGACCATATAACACCTTGTGTTTTAATTAATGAATAAGTAGCTGTTTTCCTCAGATATTTTACACCAACCAGAATGCCATTAATTATTATTGATGCCATATGTTAAAGTAAGAACACTTTATGATGTTGCTAAATACAACTAGATGTTAAACAGAAGACATGAATTAAGCCTTATCTGTGATAAGTTAAGAAATATTTTTTCACCCAAGTAATGGGGTTGTGAGTTTACTTTTTGGAAACTAGTAAAACCTGTATTTCATGGACCTGTGAAAGGATAAGTCTTTGGCAGGATGTTAAAAAGAATCCAGTAGGTGGTGCACAAAGCGTAGGAGAGACAGGCAGTGTTCTGGAGACCTAACTGCCACCTAGAAACTGTTTTCAATTAAAGAAAGAAGTCATCACAAAGAATCAAATGTAACCCCAAAATCAAAGTTTAAAACCTTTGATAAAAAGCCTCAGTTGGAAATCCAGGATACAAGCAAATTTAACTTTGCCAATGAAAGTCTTCTATGCAGATTCTATGCAGATTCAATGACTACATCTGCGAGAAAACCAAACCTTACTGCTAAAAAGACAAAACCTTTTGTCCTAAAGTCTGCACAATATGATATTGCTAGAGTAGAGCAGGGTGAGTGTGAACTACCAAATACCTAATGCATGACATTGAGCTGAACCCTAAAGGTCACATCCATTTCTCCTATCACACAGGAGGAAGGAAAAGGCTTGTGGATCAGTTCCCTGTCATTTCCAACACAGGATATGTGTCCTTTATGTCCCATATTACCTCAAGATACTCTTCTGCACAGCCCATGTGCATTTCTTCCTCCACAACAGCACCTCCAGTTATTAAATTCCCTTATGTTTACCTGAGCCGTTACCTCCCTGTGCTGTGGAAGCACTCTCACACACACTGCTTGCTAAGCAAAAGGCAATTTTTGGCCAGCATGCACAAAACTTAGCCAGCCACTCACCACAGGTATACACAAATGACTAAATGACTAAAGACTGCAGCCTTTTTATCTCCAGTAAAGACACTATCAGAAATTTCTGTGCCTGTTCTTATGTTGGTCATCTCTGTGTCGCAACTTCCATTTTATAAATTGGAGACATCAATCATCTTTTTTTTTTTTGACTTGCAGTCTGTTTCATTTTTCACTACAGTTCTGCATGTGACTCCACTAATCCATATTACAACTTCAGAAAAGGATTTAAATGAAAGACAATTATGTATTTGATAATTTTCCAACACCATCTTCAGAGAAGAAATCAAATTTAAAATACTACTCTATATAACTTACTTGTATCTTAGTTAAAATCATAAAATAACTCAGGCTGTAAGGGACCTCTCCATGTCCTCAATTGTCCAGCTTATGCTTAAATGAGCTCTCTAACTTCAATGTCAACAAAGCTGCTGCACAGTGTTCTGTTGAATCATATTTCAAAGTCATCTCTAGGTGCTTGACCAGTGGAAAAAATCCTTCTTTTATGTCCAGCTGGAATTGTCTTTGTTGCCATGGAAATGTTAGCTGCCTCTTGTCATTTTATTGTGTGTGTTGGTGAAAATCTGGTTTCATCTTTCCATATGCCCCCATGTGAAAGACAATAATTAGATTCCCCTCCTCCTCCCTTTTCCCTAATTCTTCTCCGGAGTAAACAAAACCATATCTCTCAGCCTGTTCCTAGTGTATGTTCTAGCCTATACCATCTTCTCTGGACTCTTATGTTTTATGACCTCTCTTTTTTTGTGGGGAAGCCCAAAGTGGAATACAGTACTGCCTCGTAAGTGTTGAGTAGAAGGAAATAATTTCTTCTCTCAATCTGCTCTCGTTAATAAAGCCCAACTTGCACTGCAGTCATGTTCAGCTCACTACCCAGGAAAAACCCAAATTTTCTGCAGAGCTGGTACATAACCTGTCAGATCCTGCACCTGCTGCAGGGGTTTATTCTACCCAAGGTACCACTTTGCATTTGTCTTTGCTGAACTCAGTTATGTCTGCCAACTTCTCAAGCTTGGTTAAGTTCCTTACTAACAGTAAGCCATGTCCAGTTTGTTCTTTGCTATACATTTCTAAACATGAAACTCCTTTCAATATAGAAATTATCTTGTTGCTTTGGGATTGGAATAGGAAAAGTAATGTAAGTTTACCCAGAATACATTTATTTGGAATAACTTGCTCTATTGACTCACCTTTTTAAAGATATCTGTAGAATCACATGATCATATTAAAAAAAACAGTTATAACTGAAGGTGATGGCCCTGAATATAAGTTGATGAGTCCACTTTAGACACGTAAGTTTAAGCATGCTGAGGAATGTAATTTTAGTAAACGACAGTGGTTTTTTCTTGTTCCACAATTTTCTGGCTGCATGTCCAGAAAAACAAGTTCCTAAGGTGACCAAGAGTAGAGATACTAGAGTTTATGGATTTTCCATGTGAGCAAGTTCTACGTACAACAGATGCTGGAGAGATATTTCAGCTGAATAAAAACTAGACAACACAAGTTCTTGTTAGAAGGTTTATATTGCTTAACTTTCTATGTGCTACCCATAGCTTTACAGAAAGGAAGGTGATAAAAGTATTTCAGACAGTGACAGGTTTGGTAAAAATGATGTAAAGCCATTAGTTTATTTACAAGTAAGTCATTGTGAGAGCTTTTAAAATGTAAGACTAAAAACCTGATGAGTTAGCCATCTGCACAATTAAAATCAGATGGCTAAAATAAGCCTGCCAATTTAGACCAGTTAATGGCAGCATGGTTTGCTGAGAACAGCTCAGAAAGCTGCAATCTGCTAGGTAAGAAGGAGACAACAGAGCACTGCTGATCTGGAAAACACTGGGCAAGTTAAAAATTATATTGTGCCTGTATTTATGTGAGCATACATATAAAAAAAGATAAAGTTATTTTAAAAATTCACAGAAATACATTAAAAACAAAATACTAAAATTACTCTAATTGTAATTACTATACTCTAATACTGTATCTTGGCATAACAAAGTGATAGTACCAAAGCTAATATTCAAAACATAAAATAAATTTGTTTTTTATTGACTTAAGGCACAATATGCAGTTCCATAAACACAAAGAACCAACTGAATGGAAATTTAAATGCAACCAAAGAACATTCAAACCAGGTATTTCAAAACAGCAGACCCATTCTGAATACATCAGAAATCCTTTCTCCTCTATGCTAACTAGAGATATTCAGTTCCCAAAATGCTTGCAAACCCATTCCAGGTTTCCAAACAAGCTAGCAGAAACATAGGATGCTAGTGTTGAAAATTAATGTCTTAATGAGCCCACCAATGATGTATGAATGTCAAGAGACTAATTGATGACGGAGGATGTCAGCTGAAAAGGTGCCTCCAAAAGTGAATTAATGCGCAAGAAACTGACAAGACTTGTTTGAGATGTCTCTGCTATGTCTGTGCTGCTGAGCATGCTGCAAGACAGCTATTTTTAAATTAGATGTGTGATGTACCAGAAACATTCCAGCCACTGAAGCATGAAGCTGTATGTAACCAGTTCACCACACTGCAAGGCTGCAGTACTGTATGTGTAATTATCTTTCCAAAATATTTAGGCAAAATTCAAATGTTGAGTGAAGTCTTGTAGGTTTTGTAAGTATTTCACTACAGGTTTTTCCTGAACTCACCTAACTGTACTATTCACTTTTGAATGAAGCTCAAACTTCTGTGACAGCATTGCAATATCACTGTTTCAATTAATGCATTTGTACCTTCAATAGTTTGATTCTGTTGCTCCGGAAAACCTAATTTTAATGCATTATCTGTACTAAACTGCACCAAATATGCATTTCACTCAATTATCACTCACTGGACAATCATCTACAAAAGGAAATTATAAAATTAGGACTTGTACAAGTGTTCAAGTCAGGAAGTTTGAGCAATACCCCAAAATCTTTAAGATTTGATTGATAAACTGTCTTTTAATTCAGCAATGTCATTAATCAATACTGAAGTCTGTAATAAATGTTAATGAAAAATAAGTGCAATCAAGATAGCATTTTAGGACATGAAATTGATGCTGACATAGCAACTGTACACAAAACCTTGACTAATCATGTAAATCTAGCCGTTTTTCAGAGGAAAGAAGATTTTAAATTTTTTAAACTCATGTGTCATGAAAAGGTTACTTTGTGATGGCCATTTTGAAATAATTCATTATGTTATGTAAGTTGCTGAAATTTATCTCCCATTGACAGCACATGTTAGAGCTCTAAAGGAAGCACTAGGAACAAACTTGCTGACTTTATGTTAATGATACTTTTAGAATATCTAGGAATACAAAGAAAGCATGACAAATTTAGACCAGCAACATGCAACAGCAAGGCATGTAGAAAATTTAGGTTGGTATTGAACAATAAGAATTTTTGGCAATAGCTTTGTGGCCAAAATTGATGACTAATGTCAGTAGCATTGGTACTTCATGTACAACTAGGAAAGCTTCTGAATACTGTTTGAATATGATGGCTGTCCTTTAACTTAGTCTTACACATGAAATGATGCGATTTCATTCATACAAAGGTAAGCATGCAAACTGTCTGCTTTGAAGTTTGGTAACAGGGAAGACTGAACAACAAAGTTTACTTGCAAAAAATAATACAGAAATAACTGTACAAAAGTCACAGAAAACACAAGAAGGTTTCACAGTTGATTTGGTTTCCACTCCAAATATACCTCTTGCTATATTGTTTAGTCAGTTAATAGTGTTAGTTATACTAGTAACTATTAATAGAAGTAGCTATCTTCACTGTGGCCTTTGATATCAGTGATAAAGCAATAAACTACAATATGGATGACAGATGGAAGTTTACAAAGTAATAATATGGCAATTTGTTTTGCAGCTCTAAAGACAATTAAAAACAGTCCCGCTTCCCAGGGGAAACAGAATCTAGTTTTCCTCCCTGATGCTACTGTGAGCACAAGATCAGACAACATTTCCAAGGAAAAAGAAATAAAGCTGTCACCTCAAAAACATTTGTGTATACCATCAATTTGTGAGATTTGTGTATTCCTGTGAATAACTGTGAATTAATCAAGTCATGTCCTCATAGGACAGTAATATAAAAGCTTAAGTGTAAAATATAGTACTGTTTTGTATTCCCTGAGTTTTACTTCGATGCCTACTTCAAAACAACTGTAGTTTGAACTAATTTTATATTTCCAGAGTAGAGTCTGGAGTAATAGAAATTTGGTATTTTACAGAAGCCAGAGTAGCCCAAAGCAAGAGCCTTTTAATTTAGATGAGCATAAAGTTAGAAGAGAAACAAGACTGAATTAAAAATTCTGTTCTCCTTTAATATTGGCATTCATCAACCTGAGACTGTGACGTGCCAAGACGACCTGATCTAAAAGCTCACATACCCTGAAAGAGAGGGAGATGACAATCCTTTCCCCCTGTTTTTTCATTCTCTTTTTCATGCTTCCAATCAGAGGTTGCCAGTACATATATTTTTTACCTTGCACAAACTCCTGTGTTCTCTGGATTCCTCTGTGAGCTCATGTCACATGTCAACTTGCCAGAAAACAAGTGGATCAGGAAAAAGAAGATTCTCTTCTCTGCTAGATTAATGAACTGAACTGGCTTGAAGAATTGTCTGATGAGTGCCAGAGGGACAGCAAAGGAATATGCAGGGCTATGTGTCCAGGAGCCATGGATCAGGGAGTGAGGTAGGATCTCTGCCATGACAAGGAGGATACAGGAATAAAAGCTATACTTTGCTGCATTAGCAAGGCATTCATTTCACTAATTTTTTTCATGAAAATATTCTCATTGTTACAAACTTGGAAAAAAGAATGGTTTTATTTTTGTATTACCACTGCAAAAAGCTATAAAAAGTAGAAGTAAAACTAGCAAGTTTCATTTCAATTACAAAAAAAAAAAATCTTAGTGTAATGCATGACAACCAGGTTTTAAAGCAGCATGTGAAACCTAAGTGCTATTTCTCCTTTCCCACTTCAATTGTTCAAGTTCTCACACCATTTTTTACATTATAGCTTTTGAATATGTCAGGTGTTTTATCACTACAGTTAACTGGAAAGCTGGTCTGGCTGAAAGATAACCAACTGGAGTATTTTTTGGTGTTCAAATGTATATATAAATTCTTTTATATTGATTTCAGCCTTCAGCCATACAAACGTCTTAGTGTTTGTGACAGGAAGCAGCAGATACATTTGTTTTGTCAGCTTCAGTTAACATACAGACTTAATTGCTATCCCACCTGCATCAGAAAAACTTAAAAAGTAGTAATATAGTGATGCCTTTTTTTCAATAAAAAGACTTAAGTAGCTAAAATAACCCTAGAACAGAAGCTGGTGCCTTTTCCTTGGTCCTAAAACTTAAGAGTCAGACACGGTTAAGGGGTAAAGGGCTTTTACTTCAGTATTTCAAAAGGATCTTTATGGTGCACCACTTTGCCAAGGTGGAATGTCAAAATGCACACCCCCATAAAACATGCATACAATTTTACAGGTCTTGCAAATTAGCATATTTAATAAAGATGCCTCAATGAGAGGCTTCAATGAATAGCATTGATATCTCCCCATCCCGAAGAATTCCCCCCTGGAGGGGCCTAGTCCTATTTTACAGGATGTATTTTACTGCTTGGTTTCTCAAGACAGCATAGGGCCTTCCAGCCTCCAACTGTGAGGCCTCTGGGATGTTTGGTCTAACAGAATACCAGGATTATGCTAAGTTATCAGACTTAAAGAATTACAAGTATGCATGCTAAGAGTGCTGATGATACAAAAAAGGTATATAAAATATTTATTTTTAAAAAAGCAAAAATCATCATGGCATCAAAACAACTATTCAGGATCCCTATGTGAAGCGCCTGGGATTCCCATGATGCTACCAAGAATTCTGTGATTTGCTGTGTTTGACTTCCTGTGAAATCACGTTTGCTATTAAAGAGAAGATCCTTCAAGTGTTGTCAGTTCAACATGCAGAGGCAATATGTTGTTCTGCATGCTCACCCACTGGTGCAATATAATCTTTGTGAAAGGAAAAAAGTTTGAAATACTTATCCAAGCTCTAAGTCTACTTCACTCAGATTACTGCCAAAGGTTGGTTTGTTTCAGGTGCTCATTTTGAAATACACTAAATCCATGCATGCATTCCAAAGTGCCTTTTGAATAGCTACAGGAAAATAAGTTTTAGATGCTGATGGATCAAGTGCAGAAGTACAGTTACCCCCTCAGCATGAAACCTACCCACTTCTTAGGATACATGTCTCAGGAATCACCACCTTATTTACAGTGATATGTTGTAACTGAATTAGGCACTGAAAGTCCCTCATTTCAAAAATGTTACCATTGCAATGTTGGTCTGCTCAGCTAACACTGTTCTAACCTTGTCTTCCATAGGCTTTCAAGACTTGATGTGTATTAGTTAAATCTTTCCTAACTCTGGCTGGTAAGAAAACACCAACCAACCAACCAACCAACCAACATCCTTACCTCCAAACTAACCAATGCATTATGAGAGAGGTCTATCAGAGAATTATCATAGAATTTCAAAAAGGAGTCATTTTCTCCTGTGAGAAAGGAGCAAGGATGATGCATCACCTACTTCTGAGCAAAAGGGCAGGCCAGGTGGGGGCATGACTGGGAACATCCATAAACCTCAGCATATTTATTAGAAAGGCAGGAAATATCTTCTACACATTTTAGTACTTAATTGGGTTAATACAAAATGCATGATGAAGCTATTCTGCAGTATATCAAGAATTTGGTATTCAACAAAAATAGGAAACTTTAATTTCTTGTCACTGTTTGAGGGGCTTTTTTGGTGTTTTCTTAAATGGCAGAACTAGTAATACTATGTGGTAACCATTGCAAAAGAATGCTAGAAAGAACTATTACATCTTTCAAATGCCACTTAATATGAAACCAGCCCTTGCTCAATACTCTGCATATCTACTCTCCAGGACAAAATAACCTCTATGCTTCCAGCTTTTCCTTGAAAACAAGTATTTATAGTAGGTGCATATTATACAAATTAAATTACTCTTATATACAGGGAGAACACACATCAGGTACACAAATCTGAGTTTGATCTTCCTTGGGAAAGAAGCTATGGAACAATAAAAACTCAGTTTCTAAATATATTAGGGTTTTGCCCACAGAGAACATTTTAGATGTGTCATATGAGTTATATTTATTTTTTTTTAATGTAGAGGTAATTTATAAGAGAGAAAGTTGATTGTGCATTCCCTGGGTTTTGTGGTGGTCTTAGGCCTATCTCTGCTGAACTCTGTATTTCTGCAGGAACAACTGTAAAGCAAATTAATACAGTGCAGGAAGCATCCAGAGTAAAACCTAGCCAGGATACAAGAAGCAAAATACATTCTAAACTGGGAACTCCTACTCTCAGTCTATGTATCAGGCATTATCTTTATCCCTCCCCTGATTTAATTCCACATGTTGCATTTTCTTTTCTGAAGAATTCATAAGCCTTAACGAGCTTAGTTTCCATATCTGCGAATGCTGTTTCCAAGTACCCTGGGATATTACAGCATTACATAATTTTTGAAAACTTTCAGTTTTCAAGCATTGAATTATGAAAAACAGTTAGTATTTCACATTACTCAAAGTTCAAGAAATAATTCAAAATTTACTGAAGAATGTCAGTGGCACCTCTAAATTAACTTAGCTCTTAAAGTCAGCTGCATCCTGGGCTGTATCAAAAGTGGTGTGGCCAGCAGGTAAAGGGAAGTGATGCTTTGTTCCGGCGAGATCCCACCTGGAGTGCTGCTCTGGGGTCCCCAGCACTGAAAAGACATGGACCTGTTGGAATTATTCCAGAGAGAGACTACGAAAATTATTAGAGAGGTGGAACCTCTCTCCTCTGAAGAAAGACAGAGAGTTGAGGTTGTTCAGCTGGAGAAGAGAAGGCTCCAGGGAAAGTTTTTTGTAGCCTTTCTGTATACTTAAAGGGAGCTTATAAGAAAAATGGGGACAGACTTTTTACCATGGCATTCTGTGATAGGAAGTGGGGACACAGTTTTAAACTAAAAGAGGGTAGATTCAGACTACATATGAGCAAGACATTTTTTATGATGAGGGTGGTGAAACACTGGAATAGTTTCCCAGAAAGATGGCAGGTGTCCCACCCCTGGGAACATTCAAGGCCGTGTTTGGGCAGGGCTGTGGTCAAGTTGAAGACGTCCCTGGTCCTTGCAGGGTATTGGAGTAGATGAATATTAAAGGTCATCCTTTAAAGGCCCAGCCATCACCCTTCTGTGGTTCTGTGATCTACTAACAGAGGTAAAGGTAAGGTCAGCTCAGCCAAACAAATAACAGCTGCTGCCGCTACCTGCAAAGAGATGAAAGGAGTTTGGGAACCAATGGAAATTCCTATGCAGGAATTCCAAGCCTTCTGGCATATTTAAAGCAGAAAGGTAAGGCAACCTGAGGGGTTTTTACCCAAAGCCTACAGTTGGACACTTTTAAATCCTGCTCCTCCCATATCAACCTTCCTTCCAGGTATGTTCTCCTGTTTCTTTATTCTGCATTGACTCTGGTAGTAATTTAATGAATTTTCATGGAATAACCAACAATTAAACCAGAATTATGCAAGAACTTTTTGCTGGATTACCAAATTAATTGTAATACTGCATGAGATAATAAGCACCAGAGATGGTGCAAAGCAGAAAGATACAGCACTAGAAATGAGGAAAAGAGAAGAGCAATGAGGAAAGACAACAAAAACAAAACACCCCCATGTATCAACTACCTTTTAATTTACCATATTAAGAAATCAAATTTAAGAGCATGTTTCTCTCTTCTAGTACTTTTATGTGATATATGTACATCTGACTAAGAATTTACACATTCTGATTTTGTAGAGATTTATATCCCTTGAGCACACAAAACAAACTACCACCTAAAATGCAAGGTGACAAGGGACTTAAATGAATCAGCAAACTATAACTATTCTGGCATATGGTGTACACAGCAGCTAAAAATCAGTGTGTTCTTGTGGTGTGGTTGGGTTTTTTTCCTGCTCACTCTTGACCAACAAAACACTATCTGTATTTTCTTCTGTCTGGAACACGTTTTGCTTGCTGCATTTGTAGGCAAAACACAGAACAGTGCTTACAATTAAATATTCAGAGAGGACAGTTATCTGCGGTGACAAAACCCCCGACCTGGGTTTAATGGTCTGCTGACATGAACCACTGAGGCGTCATTTCATCAATGCATGAATTGTTGGTCAGGGGAAAGTGACACCAGTTAAATTTGCCCTTATTGCAGTAACTGCGGTCGCTCCGGTTTGCTGCGAGCGGGAGCCGCGGGAGCGCTGGGGTAGCGCATAGCCGTCTCTGCCTCGGGCCCCTGCCAGGGGCTGTGCGCGGGCACGCCGCGTCGGCCGCTCGCTCCTTCCCGCTTCCCCTCCGCCCCTCCCGGCC
>NW_005054325.1:130851-143413 GCF_000277835.1 Geospiza fortis | reverse complement strand
CTGGTTCCGGGCGGGAAACGTCAGCGGCCCGGTCTGCGCCCTTGGAGGCTCTCGGGCCTGGGACGGCGCTTCCAGCCCCAGCAGCAAACTGGGCCGGCGCCAGTTGGTGCGGCATCCCTGCGCTCGTCCTCCCTTCGGCACACGTGCGTGCTGCGCTGCTACCCCTTGTAAACTGTTCGCTTGAAATGTTTGGTTTATTGGTGGTGAGAAGGTAATTACATTCTGGCGAAAAGTTGCATTATGACAGAAAATAAAATATGTTTTAACTTGATGGCCTTCCTGATTTTTTTAAGCTGTGAGGACATTTTTTTAAGCTGATTTTTTCCTGCTGTGAGGACATTTTGAGCTGTAATATGTGTATGGTCTGTGAATGCAGCCGATCAGTTTTTTACAAAGTTTCAGTTTAAAACAGCAAACTTACACCCAGTGTTTGTGAAGAAGTCCATAATGTCCTCTAAACTGTAACCACGTTGCATTACTATCTTCAGCCTTGAAAGCGTCTTTTTACCTGCCCATACTGCCAGCCTTTAAAAAAAATGATATAAAGACAAACTCTCTTGAGCACTGATTGTCTAAATGGTTTTATCTCTGTTGATCCTCCCAAAATACTTATATCATGTTGATTATGAATCTGATATATATTTTTTAGTATAAATAGGGAGTATTTCTGTTGGATTAATGATAAAGAACAGATAAAAAGCCTGAGTAGTGGTGAATTTCTTAAATAGAAGAGAAACTAAATTTCCTCACTTATCTTCGGCCTTAAGAACTGCTAAGTGTAAAATCTGTAGAGGTACTGAGAATTGGGACATTGTGAATATATGTAGTTATGTTAATGTGCAGATGCACTTCTATAACTTGAAGTGAGGATTATATAGTGTATGTTTGGCTGTTTATGGTTTTTAAGGGATGTTAGGAAGAAGGAAGAAAACAGACTCAAAAGGGAAAAGTAGCTGCAACATGAATATCCATCATGGTGTTAAACATCTGACTTGTGTGCTTTTTTTCTCTTAATTCCTATACATTAAATAGCACTTTTATTCGGATTATACTCATGTCACTCGAAATACCTGTCTAACAAATCCAAACCCACAGAATCATTGGATATCTTGATTTGGAAGAAACCCACGAGGATCGTCAAGTCCAGCCCCTGACTCCACACAAAGCAGCCTCAAAGCTGATCAGCATGTCAGAGCGCTGCCCAAACACTTGCTGAGCACTGAGAGCTTGGGGCCGTGACCACCTCCCTGGGGAGCCTGTGCCAGTGCTTGGCCACTCTCGCAGTGACAAACTCTTTACTAATACCCAACCTGAACTTCCCCTGACACAGCTTTATGCCATTTCCTCGCATCCTGTCTCCTAGCGTTCTTTCTGCTTAGTAGGAGATGTTATTTAAAGATTCTTTCCTTAATTTCATTTTTCATAGTAAATATAATTGTTCCCTATAAGACTTTTTGTAGCTCAAACATCTTACCTTTTTTATTTGATCTACTTTAGGCTACCTGCCATTCTTTATGTTAGCTCTTTAGGGCCTAATTTTGTCACCATTATATTATATGGCTGACTATGCATGTAGGATTTTCTCAGTTCTTGTTCAGTTTTTGAAAATTGGATAGTATTTTATTGCTAACGGAACATACTCATCAATCTATTAAAGCCATTATTAGTTACTTTGAGATTAGTGTGCAAGACAAAAGCTCAAATGTGAAACTTGAAAAGCAGAAGGGTCAAATAAATATAATTGCCTTTAAAATAACTTCTAAAAGTAGAGTCAGTTTTTTTTTTCAGGTTATCATCTTCAAAGCAACCAATCTGAGACTTTTTGCTAGTAAGTCTAGGAAGGATTTCTTTCTCTTTTCTTAAGGTCAAGGAAAACTTTCTGACTAACTAAGTCAGACAGGAGGCTTTTGGCATAGATCTGTCAAAGTTTTGTCCAGATTTTAGTCTAATGCTATTCTCAATTCAAGTTCTGTAAGTATTAAAGTGGATTAAAAAGAGAGAGTGTATTTACTATGTACATTGCCCATTCACCCTAAATTTAGGTGTATTTTCCCCCCATTTTATTCTAACCATACAAATTTTGCCAAAAATGAGAGGAAAAGATTCTATAAAGTAATGGCTATAAGTGAATATACCAAGTATACTGGGTATGGTAGTCAGCAGCATTTTCCTTTACAGGTCTTCTGATATTCAGCAATCCTTGATCATGTAATGTAGCCCATCTGATCTTTCATCAGTGGAAATGCTAATACAGTAATTTTTTTTCATGTTCAATGTTTCCATGGTTCATCATAGTAATGGATATGAAAACTAAGAAATTTGCAGATCGTAAATATTTTTAAAATTAATATTGTTTAGACATAAAGAGAACAGTAACTTATCTCTACCACTACAGAATGTTGCAATACAAGTTTGTTAAAACAAAAGCTACCCTCACAAGTTTAAAATAGTAGAGTTAGTTCCCAGAGTACCTTCAACTGGACATTAACCAGGCGGAAATGAAATGTTACTTTCCCAAAATCTTTTTGACATCCAAATCCTTTACATCCCTATTAGAAACAAACCCTACTCCATATAAAGCTGCTAAGAAGTCCCTGCAATAAAACAGTCAAAAGAGGATTTTGAGTAACTGTTGAAAGTTGCTGATAGGAAAAACAAGATTCACAAGAAAAGAAAGTGGTTTTATGCAGAGTTCTCTTTTTTTTTCTAGATTGACTCAGAAAAAGAAGTCTCCTGCATATGTGTAGAAATTGCATTCTGCTCATACACTGAAGGGTTGATGTGTCTAATCCATGTTCTGTTCAGTGGGATTTTTTTTCAGCAATCATAGTTGTAGAAATAATGCAGATTTTAAAAGAAATTAATACTTGTTCTGTGAAGGAAGCACAGGAGAAAGCCTTTTGATGTTCTGCCAGTGTTCAAAAGTTTATCTTTAAATATAGTTTTAATATGATAATGTCTAGGATTATTTATATTATCTTTAGTAGGATTTCTTCAACAAATACATAGGAGAACTCATTATGTTAAAACAGACATTGTAATGTATTTCCATGCATTGGGAAGATTTTTTTTTCATAGAGGAAATGTGTTTTTGCAAGCATACACAGTTCTGAACCAAGTGCTAAATGCTAGATTTTTCAGAGCAGTATAGACAGTTTGTCTATAACAGTCAGAAATTTTTTATTGCAGACAACATATTATCTACTTCTAAGAAATTATGGCAAGAAAAGGAACAGATTCATTATACTGCCAAAGAAGAGACTCAAACACAGTACTAAGTACCAGAATTTTCACCCTCTGAAGATCTCATTCTAATGTCAGTTACCTTAGCCCAAAATAACTGGCTGTTGCTTGTGCTCATGTTCCGTTTGCTTAGGACAGCTGCTGTTCATGAAGTGCTGATTTCCTATGTGCTTAATTTTTTGTTCAGCCATCAAGAATGATGCATAGCCATTAGAAATTAATCTCTGTCTGTTACTCTAATGTTCATTTGCAGGTCTCATGCAAGTGTATGCAAGGAAATTTCCAAAGGCACTGCTGGAATGTGGGACCCAATGGACAATATTTTTTTCTTGATGATTGATTTCTTACCTGCTGTTTTTGCCTTTGAAAAATGTGTCTCAAAGAATTTCTTCCTGTGGAAGGCCTACAGGAAAACAATTTCTATATGGAGTTATAGTAAACCTAGAAAATACACTGTATTCAAGATAAAAGAGTACATTTTTCTCTTAAGAGTCTAATTTAGGAGGGAAATTAAGAAGATCCTAGCTCCAGATTTATTGACCAGATGAAAAAGAGACAATTGGAAGATAATGGGAAAGGTTAAAAAAGTCTACAAAATATTTTTGAAAAAAATCTGTGGATTGAAAATATTAGCATTAAAACAGCTACCAATGTGTTACCTCAGTTTCAAACTAATTGAAATGTTTTTGATCAGACATCTCATGTTCCAGGAAACAATTACCAATATAGGTTGGGAAAAGAAAGACAGGAGATTAAGGGCATCTAAAACTGACACTACAAAATCATAAAATCATGCTACAAAGTGTAGCAGGTTTGAGGATTGTGTAAGTGAATGGAATTCACTCTTGTGTCTGTTTCTGAGCTTTACCATACCAGACTAGGAGCCAGTTCTTGCTTTGTGTGAGGCTGTTTCTTGGACGTCATGGAAGGGATCTCTTGAGGCCATGTGCCCAACCCGCATCCCCCCTGGTTCAAGGCATGGTTGGCTAAAGCAAGCTCCTTAATACCTTGTCTGGTCATTTCTGAACATCTCCAAGGATGGAAACTCCATAGCCTCTCTGTGCAACCTTATCCAGTGTTTGACCTCACCATAGCAATGAAGGGTTTTTTCTTGTGTTTAAATGGTCTTTCCTGAATTTCAGTTTATGCTCATTGCCCGTTGTCCTTCCAATGAATACCACTGAGAAGAGTCTGGTTTATATACAGTGGGATTCTTACTCACCAGTTTTGCAGATGACACCAAGCTGAGTGCTGCAGTTGATGCAGGAGGGAAGGGATCTCATCCAGAGGTACCCTGACAGGCTTGAGCAGTGCGTCACTGTGACCCTCATGAAGTTCAACAAGGCCAAGTCCTACAACTTGGTGTGGGCATTCCCAAATATCAACACAGCCAGGAGAATGAAGGGATTGAAAGCAGGCCTGTGAAGAAGGATTTGAGGATAGATACTGGTAGATGAAAAATAGGATGTGGCCCAGCAATGTGCACTTGCAGGACAGAAAGTCAACCATGTCTTTGTCTGCCTCAAAAGCAGCATGGCCAGCAGGTTGAGGCGGTGGTTCTGCCCCTCTGCTCTGGTCTCATAAGACCCCACTTGAATACTGCACCCACTTCTGGAGTCCTCAATACAAGAAAGATGCGGATCTGTGGGAGCAGGTCCAGAAGAGGGTATGAAAATTATCAGAGGGAGGATGGAACACCTCTCCTGTGGGGAAAAAAAAAAAAGAGCTGAAAGAAGTTGTTCAGTCTGGAGAAGAAAAAGTTCCAGGGAAACCTTTCAATATATAAAGGGGGTAATAAGAAAGATAGAGAAAGACAAGACTTTGAGTTAGCAGATGTGGTAGAAGAGACCCTTCCATTGGCAGAGTGGTATTGGATCTCTGAAGATTCCATTCAACCCAAATCATTCTATGGTTCTATGATTCTGTGATGCTATACAGGCAGCCAGTAACAGGATAAGGGGCAATGGCTTTAGACCAAAAGATGACAGGTTTAGACTAAATGTTAGGAAGAAATTATTTACTCAAAGGGTGGTAAAGCACTAGAGTAGGTTGCTCACAGAAGTTGTGAATGCCCCATTGCTGGAAGTGTTGGAGGCCAGATTGGGTGGGGGCCTGCGAAACCTGAGCTCGTGGGTGGTATCCCTGCCCAAGGCAGTGGGCTTGGAACCAGGTGATCTTTAAGGTCCCAGCCAACCCAAACCATTCTGTGAGTCTATACACCATTCAGATATACATAAACACAATAACATCTCCCTTGAGCCTTCTTTGCTAAACTAAATCCCAGCTCTCTTGGTCTTTCCTCATTTAAGGATCAATATATTTCCTTGACTAAACTGATACAAGCCTTCATTTCAATAAGGGATGTTTTTGCAAGTCAATGATACAATGCAAAAATAATTTAGAGACTTGAGAAATAATTTTAGAATTCTAAAATCTTCCAGTTGCAAAGCCAAGTGTATAGCTTACTGTGTTGTGTTGCGTGTCTAGAGAGAAAGAAATCTGGAATGTTGGGGACTAATTCTTGGTTCAGATATGTATTCTCCACTGTGGTGAAGAATTGGTTAAAAATCAAAGTGGGGTTTTTTTTCCCTCTTCTTTTTCTTTATTTTTTTTTTTTTTTACATTTCTGTAAGTTTAGTATGCCTAATTCATCTAAAAATCTCTTTAAAATCTGAATTTTATGACTGGAATCATACAGGAAATTAGAATTCACCAATTTCCATTAAATTCTGACTTCAGTTCTAGTATGTACATATATATTTTATATGAATATGTATGTGTAGATGTATGTAAATATAAATCAATAAAATCCTTATATCTTTTCATTGTTGTTTTCTCTCTTGAGTTCTTTGGCAATTTCAGTTGCCTGCCAGAAATAATACTTTACTTTGATAACCACAAATGAAATTCTATATACTTTGGTGAATATGAAGTCAAAATTTATTAAATTTCTTCAGGGACTGAATACATTTTTCAAGAGTGGAGAGTAAAAAACCAGAAAGGAGTGGTATAACTAGAGTATTTTAATTAGATAAAATCCAAAGGAGCTGGTAATTCAAATCAGCAGCATACCACAGGTTTTACTCCCTTTTTGAAGTAATTTGACAGACACTGTAGGCTAATTAAGGCTATTTATAAGAAACTAAAGCAGGTCATGAGACATTTTGTGTCATATTGCTTCAAGATAGAATGGGAAGGGAAAATATTTCTCACTGAAATTGTGAAATAGGTGGTTAGAAACAAATGTCACCCTAGAATCAGTTATGTAAAAAATGCTTGGATCATGTGGTCCTTGTGGCAGGGATTTTCTGTTGTAAATGTAGGAATCTGGACTTGATGAACATATTCTTATCTTGAAAAATTGTAACATTTGAAAAGTAAAGTCACATCAATTAACTTCTTAAATCTCAGTAATAAGGTTTTACAAGTGTCCTGTGTTGTGCAACGATCAAGAAATCCAAAGTAGGTTCAAATAAATGTTTGTCATTTCTGTTTCTTCATGCAAGTTTCACCATTCTACTCTGCAGAACTGCCGCACCTACCATCTAGCAAGCACAGCCACAGTGATTTGTGAGTAGTGACAGTCTCATCTTCCATGTGAGAGAGGTGTTTTTCTGGTGTCTGCTCAAGCCATATGCTCCCATCCAAGCCAACAGGACACCATGTTTAGCTCAGTGTTGACATCATTACCAGGAGTGTTAATACACTCTGCCTGTCAGCACTGCCTTAACTGAAGCTGTGCAGCATTAAATCTGTAATCTGAACCCTGACTGGCGTGCTGAGTTCAGTGTCTTTTGTTTGCAAATGAAATAATTGCATACCACTGCATTTAACCTTACTGTGTTTCTGGTGTTTATTGGGATAATGAAAAAAGATCGGGCAGGATTGGATCTTTGTGAGGAAATCTCTAAATGCTGTAGCTAGCAGTGGTGGTTACTCAGCAGATGCTGCTCTTTTGTTCCAGTTAGTTATCAGACAGTGCCATGCCAGGACACTTGGTTGTTTTGGTTTTTTTTTTCCTCAAGCAAAACCGAAGTCCTGGTTAAAAACCTGATCACAGGATGGAAAGCGTTTCTTGAAAAATAATAATAATTTTTTAAAAATTAAAAATCAGATCCTTATTTGTAAGACTGACAACTGGAAAATTTCCACTCATAGCTAGAAAGAAACCAATTTATGTGTGTCATGCAACTAGTAAATAAATAACTTGATTTCCTTGGAAATACTGTAACATGAAACACTTAAGATCCTGCAGCATTTCAATGTATAAATTTGGATTCTGAGTGTCACAAGTCAAGTGGAAGCACAGGGATGACGGCAACAGAGTAGCAGTCAGCACAGCGGCGTGGGACAGAGCATGGGCATGAAAGTAGTTACAAACACTTGGTATTTTAGAAGCAAACTTTAACAGTTCTGAAATTGAACTAAGCTAAAATTCTTTCACTTATACTTTCATACCTGTAATGTATCTGGATCTAAGCTAACAGTCCCTGATAATATTCTTGTAGCAGTTTTCATTTGCAATAACTTGAGAATTTATTTCCAGAAAGGATATTGTAGTCCGGATCCCTTGCTGGCAGTATAATTTTTGTATTTTAATAATGTTTCCAGTAGATGGCAGTAGCTGCTTATTGGCTGAGTGAACACCATCACGCACTATACGAACATACAGCAGTAAAACCCAAATATGTTCCTATGCAGGTACTTCACATACAACTGATCTGTAATTGTGTCTGTTACAAGTGTGTCACGTCTTTGCTGTATCTGAGCATGAAGTCTGTCCTGAACATTTTCCTTTTGAGTCTATTGGCTTGCTTAGAAATGTGTGATAGTATAAAACAAATAAAGCTGTTACAGGGCTACGAAGGGTTAGGGACAAATAAATATGAAATTGTGCTTGGTTCTGAGGTGATTGGATTATGCCTACATTTGAAAACTGTTGTGGGCTACTCTGAGTTAATTTTACAATGTCTTACATTCAGATTAAAATGCTTTACTGTAAATTATCTGACATAAATTGTGCTTTTATGATTAGAATTTTGCTCAAATAATATTATGTGCCAAAATAGTATTGTGCCAAAATCAGTATGGATGATTCTGCATTGCAAAACATGTCATGTTGAAAGACTGTCAAAACCTACCATTGTTTTTCTATTTTGTTTTGCTGCTTCTAGGCTTTCTGTCCATCCATGTTGCCTTTTCTGACCTGGAGACATGTTATAGAAATTGGCTTTTGTGCTGTTTAAACACTGATCAAAAGACTTTTATGTGGTCATGCTGAATTCATGAGGAGTTCACAAACCAAAGCTCTTGGTGCTTCATCTGCCATATATGATGTTGGATGGAGTCAAATTCTGAGAAGCTTGGAGAGAACTTGCATTATTTTAACTGATCCGCAGTTGTATAAACAGTCACCATTATACAGATGAAGGAATACATAGGATTAAATCTGGATTTGCCAAATATCTCAGAAGTAGATTTTGGATAAGAATTACAGTGATCTGGTATTTTTATGGAAAGTTTGATGATATCTTGGTAACTGGGCATTAGCAGTCTCAGTAACACAAACACGAGAATGTCAAACACACTGTCTCAGAAACCCCTAAAGAGATATGGGGAACCAGAAGACCCTGGAAAACACTGAAGAATCAACCTGAATCACAAGCAGAGGACAAAATGAATGCATAGGGTCAAATCCAGTAGATAGAAATTAATACAGTGATATTCAGCTTCAGTGTAGGAGGTTATGGAGGCTTAAAGAAGTTAATGGCACTAACACATTTTTCCAGCCTTTTTTTGTTTCATGGATTAAGTGCCTTGCCTACTACCTTGCCTTCATCCTGGCTTCTGTTCAGCTGTACTGCACACGACCTATTGGCACTTCCCCATTTCTCTAAGTACACAGTAGAAGACAGAGTGTCCCACTCTGTCCCAGATCATGGTGCTTCATCTCTTCCTTTCTGCCGAGTTCACTCTGAATCTCTGAAAAGAGTGTTCTTCAGGTGATAGTTTTAAAGACAGACTTATAGACAAGGGTGAGTGATATTTTCGAGAGGATCAAAGAACACATGTAACTCAGCTTTCCACTGATACACTGTCAATATGTATCTTTACAATAGTCGCAGAAGCCTCCAGCTGATCAACGGTCATTAATTTCTGTGGCTTAGCAGGGCTACCAGTTTTCAGTGTGAAGTTTCATATCACACCTGGGGAGTAGCTATGCATGTGAAGAAGGTAACTTTTTCTCCTTTTTTCCTTATAACTCTAATGCCATGGAAAAGAAAGGGTGGGGAGCGGGAAAGGGTAATGAATGATGATGCAAAGGCCAGCAACTTCTTCACATACATACCGAAGTAGTCACTTGAATCTACGTAGTGCTATGAAAGCCTACGACAAGATTTTTATAAGATGAGTTATTTTTTTGGTATTGCTATCTGATGAATAAAAGACTTGATGACTGCTTTGGATCATTGATCCTCCTTTTATTTCATCATCATAACATATTCAAAGACTCTGAAATAACATGGAAATGTCAACCTTGTTACAAGGTCTGTATTACAAACTTGCATGAATGTGCAGTAAAAAAAACATTAAATGTGATAACATTTATCAAATCTGATTAAATTATAATAAAGAGTACACAGAGCCAAAAAGACGTAGCATTTCTGACGTGTCTTCTATGAAAAAATGTATACTGATGAAGAGCTGAAATTAGTATCAGAATGTGAGTATAATACATTCCTCATTTTTTGATTTTGTCTCATTTTACTGAGCTCTCCTTTCTGAGGAGAACTTGCTTGCTTGCTTGCTTTTCTTCTACTCCCTTTGCAAGGTTCTTTCTTACTTGCTCTCCTTAGCTTCTGCAAAACACATCCAGCAGCAATCAAAGGGAACATGGGGTGTTTTTTCACTTCTGGAATCTTGGTCTTTCAGTCTTGTGGATGTGGCTCCTGGTCTTTCATATATATATCTCATTACTGTAGGTGAATTTTCCAAATGCCGACAAAATGCTAGTATACCACAGAGGAATATTTTTCTCTGTTTATGAACATTGGAGTATAGACTTAAAAAAAACCTCAAACATTTTGACAAACAATAGACTTACTTGATTTAGAGAATGCCAGCTCTGTAAAATTATTTGGTTTTGACTGAGCCTGAAGCCACTGCTTTCTTCTGCAGGTCATCCTGATTCACAAGTTACTCTCCAGTTTGTATATGTTGGCAACAACCTGTGTTCATCATAATTTGCTCTTGACTGCCTTTCTTCACTATGACAAAGAAAAAGGGTAATAGAACCAAGTGGGCAATAAGACCAATAGAAGGGAAACTTTGCTAATGACAGAGGAGCTTCAAGGTTGAATGAATTTGTCCTACTGGGCAGTGGGAGTGTGCACAATAAGCTTTGTACAAACCAAGACAGACAACAAAAAATGAGTTGGGTCCAGCACAATGGTCGCAGACATATCACATGGTGTTCTGCCCCATCTGCTGTGGGAAGCATAACAGAGACAAGGTGGGTCACTGGTGAGCAGCATCCTGTAATGGGTCATTCTCATGAGGACACTGCAATTGTAAAGGCAAAGTCTGGCTTTGGACCAGTTCACTCCTGAACAGTGACCAGCTGTCCCACTCTCACAGGTATATTCCATAGCCCCAGCAAATATAGATTTGTTTGCTCCTACTATTTCAGACACAGTACTGAAGATTTCCGTCTCTGAGTGGAGAGATAGAGAGGAGGTAGAAAAATTGTGCTGGCCTTGCCTTGAACTCTGCTTGCACCTGCTCAAAACAGGCCTGTAGAAAGCAAAAGTCATCCTAGGCAAAACCTGGCAAGCTGCCTGAGATGTCAAAATGATTTGCTGTGACCCTGCTCCATTACAACTCCATCAATTCTAGGTCCTGTGCAACTTGCCAGTCTGGATGGATATTTCAGCATCAATGACATATTTCTAATGAACACTGTATCTTTGAAGTTGTTGTTGTACTAAAAATGACAGATCATTGGCTTCTAGACTAGTCCTTTCACACACATTTTACATAGTTGGCTGTCTGACCTTCCTGACACTGGTAATGTCAAGTTCCTGAAACTCAAAGAGAACTTAAGCTTTGGCAGACACCAAGAAGTTATCCACTGCCCCAACAGACAGACCTTTCCCACCCTAGGTAAGTATTTGTCTCATGCACATACAAGTCTTAATTTCCTGGAAGGAATATTTAGAATACCTGTAAACTTTATTGGAATGCACTGTTGTTCTGGAGATGATACATTTCTCTAGGTGTATAAATCCATGCTTTATGTGTAAATCACTTTGCTGTGAGATAAGCAAGTAGGTTACTACTTCCAAGCAGGAGTACTTAGCTTCTAGTGGTCAGCTAGCTCCTGTTGCTATTTAAAGCCTCTAAAGTCTGTTTACAGAGCTTTTTGTATGAAGGCTCCCTATTCTTTTCATTCATACTTTTTATCCTGATCCTAACTGTGCTTGTTTTACTGTGAGCTTTACACTCACTGTGGAATATGTGAACAAACATACTGTTTCAGGGAAGACAGAATTTCTTATTTTCCAAAAATTGGCTGTGAATTATGTAATGTAAAGTAATTCATGCTTAGGGGGAAAAATGTATAAAAATAAAATTGTAAAATAAATTAAACATCCAATGAGCCTCTGATCACAGACAACCCGGAGACAGATTACCACACTGAGGTTACGAAACTCCTGGTGGCAGCAGGAGAAGAATGCCTCGTTAACTAATAAAAGAACGTGGCTGGCGCGGAGATGGGCTTCCCCAGGAACCATCAGGGAACACCCAGGGACTATCAGCGCTTGATAGATACCATCAATCAAGATAACCAAAGTCTTCGAGAAACATACATCTGAATACAGGACTTCCCCTGACATGATCAGTGCCTGCCACTACTCAGGAAACAGCAATTGTCCAGCCCTGCACAAGCGAAAGAAAACTTCATATATATGCAGAGTTACAAAAGAAATCAGGGCACCTCTGCCTCAGGCATAAAAAACTGTAAAAAATAGCCTTGCTGGAAATGGTATTCTTAAACAGAAGGAGATCCAGTGCGATAGAGGTCGGATCCAGGTTCACCCAGCACCGATCCCGGGCTTGACGCTGTCTCTTTGACTGTGGTTTTTGAGGACTGTATTTTGGTTGCTGTTATAAACGATCAATCGAAAGCCAAATGATCAAAAATGCGAAAAGATTTATTTATCTTTTTGCGCGACCAAAATACAGTCCTCAAAACCACCACAGCCAAAGAGACAGCGTCGAGCCCGGGATCGGTGCTGGGTGAACCTGGATCTGACAC
>NW_005054325.1:123346-130800 GCF_000277835.1 Geospiza fortis | reverse complement strand
CGTTTTATACAGTTTATTATGCCCGAGGCGAAGGAGTCCAAGTTTCTTTTGTAACTCTGCATATTCATAGTTGGTTCTTTCACTATGCAGAGCTGGACAATGACTGTCTCCTGGTTGATAGCCAGCGTTGATCGAATCCCGGGAGGTCGCGTATTCACATGTATCTTTCTGGCGACTTTGGCTGTCTTGAACAATGTTATCAAGAGGGCGATGATCGCTCTTAGGCGTCTTCCGATGGTTCAGGATAGCGGTGATCATCGCGTTGGGTGCGTCTATCCATAAGCTAAATGCCGATTGTTATCCTGCCCCCTTCAGGAATTTCAGAGTTTGAACAGACGTCTGCCTCTTGGGCTGCTTGTGGTCAGAGACTGGTTTGGATTTCACAATCTTTATAAAATACATTCTTTTATTGCATGAATTATTTCTAACATATATTACAGTCGCAAAAATAAATCTTTCACATTTATTAATTTGGCTTTCTCATTGATCATTTTGAATTGTGGTGTGATAAACGTTACTTAGTTTGAATCAGAACTAAAAATTCTGCCTTAGTGCTGGAATGGTATGAGTGCAAAAATGCTGTAGAAGTGTTTCATTATAGTAATTTGAAAAATTCATTCTGGTCCTTTTTCTTTGCCCTCCAAAAAAAAAAAAATCATTTTGTGGCATCTCTAAGTAGTTTTATCCTATAAAAAGATGGTTTATTCCTAAATGTCACAAGTCAAGCAGACAAGGCAGAAGGATGGCTTGGCTGAACAAGGATCTTCTCTTGAAAATAAGATGGAAAAGGAAGGTTATGTCCAGTGGAAGCAAGGCCAGGTGACTTGGGAAGAATACAGGGATGTTATTTGCCAGTGTAGGGAGAAAATTTATGCAGCCAAGGCTGTTAGAGATGAAGCTGTGATGATGTTAGAGATGAACTGTGGAGGGGCTATAAAAAGAGGTTTTTTCAAATATGTTAAAGGCAAAAGGCAGTTAAGGATGGTCATCTCACAAACTGGGACAAACAGAAGTGTTTAATGCATTCTTTGCCTCTGTCTTCAACATGGGCCAGGACTTGGACTCAATCACCCTGATGGTTCCCTTCTAACTCATCATATTCTGTGATTCTATGAGTCTAAGATTTTTTGTCATTCTGTGTATCCACCTAGCCCCAAGGTGTGGAAACATAACGAACAGTTCTATCAGCAAAAAACACTTTATACTTTAGTGTTTTTCAGTTTTTCTCTAATATATTTTAAGATGAGTAAAGGGCTTGAACATACCAGAGTTCTATAGGGCATAAGTAGCAAATAATTGTGATCTGTGAGTGATTGTGAGGCAGACAAGTGTCCTGTGATGAATCTAGATATAATCTGCTGCTCTCTGCTACAGCATGTCTCAGTAGATGGAAGCACTCAGTACTGAAAACTATGGATGTGTTAATTGTGCTATTTGCTATCACATAGCTCTTTAAAAACCTATTCAGACACATTGGGACCAGCCTGAAGAGTAATTAAGATTGTATTGTTCCTCTTTCATTGTCATGAACTCTGGAAGTTCTTGAGGTTGGCCCAGAAAACTGGGTAATTCCTAAGGCAGAGCAGCTGCTTTGTTCCTACAGTCCTTGCAAATGGATCTGGAGCCTTATCTAATCCCGTTTTTTTCTTGACCACAGAGAATTCACTTGGGATAGTTCAGAGATGAGCATTGTCTTTCAGGACTGTGCCATTCAGTTTGAATGCAGGTGCAGCAGGTGTTAAACAGGTGAAAACAGCTCAGCTGACAGCAGTTGCAGACTTAATGAAAAAATGGGTGGGGAAAAGGAGTATTTCCCTCAGTTAAAAAATATGTTTCACTAATCAGTTAATGTAACTGTGAGGGCATGGTATTTTGTCAGCAAAGAAACTACTGAGACAAGTTTCAGGCAAATGCTGACTCCTGAGAAAATAGATTTGTCAGATATGTAGACATGTCATTAACTTATATCCTTTCAGGAGTTAAGGAAAATTCCTGCTTTTTTTGTCCCCCAGTAGAGCAAAAGGTTATTTTATTTAAAGGGGGGGGGGGGGGAGTTAAGTAATTCACTCAGTTTGTTAAATCCAAAAGCAGCCAAAGACTTCTGCTTGAGCTATAAATTAGGGTTTTTCTTTAATTGTGAGACTCACATGTTCACAAAGCTGCAACACTGATTGGAATACATTAGTTTAAAGACAGCCTCTCTCCATCTCTATGTGGAGGTGAAATGTATGATTTTCAGTTTTGTTTAACAAAAGATTTTTGTTTAGCAAAATATTTTTAGCAAGACCTTAATTACAGAAATGCCTAACAAACGTGGTATCGGAGTTTTTCATGAGACCTTGAGATTTTTACTCTTATTTTTCCATCCTTCAATAAGAGGCAAAGTCTTATGAGCATTTCTCTGTGTCAGATGTCTGGTTTTGAATCAGAACTTCTTGATTTGGTACTCTGAGAAAAAGAGATCCAGCAGTCCAGACATCTCTCCTAGTAGAAACTTGGGATCTTAATGGAAACATTCCACCCACAATGAGATTTGATGAATCATGGTGCTGGAAATTTAATGGTCATCTGCAGCCAGAAGGCATGAGATTTGAGAAAGGGGGAACTGATAAGCCATCTTTGCTAAATAAGGTTCTTCCCTACTATGCTGTCATCTTATAAAATAATGTATTTGATGAAGTTCTCATTCCCGTTTACTAAAAGGCCTTCTAAAGTACACAATTCAGTTCAATTTAATATGTATTTCACTAGCTTGAAAAATAATGCATTTTTAAACTTCCACATGAACTGCATTTAATCATTGCCAAGTCTGCACAGACCAGCTTCTGCTGATCTGAGGGTTTCATTGCAAGCTGTATAAATTGTTACAGGGTGTATTCTCTTGAGACCACAGTGTGTGGTAGTTAAAATATCAACATGAATATGTTCTTACATGCTTGTACCAGAAATATAATTTACTAATGTCTAGTAAGACAATTGACAGCACATTCAGTGATTCAGACAGTAAAACCAAGATTGTAAAACCTGCTCCAGATTTTAATACTTTCAAAAAGAAAATACATAAATATTAGAAACAGGAAACTGCTGTTGTGCAAACACTGTTATAACCTCTGCAACAATTAAAAGGTAGGAAGCACTTAGGATTTTACTCACATATGCACATAGAGACACAGGCACATCCCCTTGTATAAGAGTCTAAAGATCCTAAGAATTCTTCCATTTTTGGCTCAATTTGTTTCAGATGCAAGCTTTGAATACCCCACCTAACTTGCGGGAAATCCTTTCTCTGTGTTTACAGATGGGGTTTTTAGTGTTTACATCATCAGCAAACCGAGAACAATGGTGGCTTTTTTGTAAATTGTTTTATCTCTTAGAATTGTTAGAGGTCCCACAGCTCTGCTAGTCACTAGGTCACTTAGACAGTTTAGCTTTTCCCCATTGTGTGTACTGTGACAGAGCACCTCTGCTTCCATACTTAAGGTCAGACTTCAAAGGATTCATCCACATCTGAAAGCTGGCTGAAGCACTGCATTTTTATAGAAAAAGTAAAAAACAATTTCCTGTTCTAGACACAGTTTTTCAGCTGATATAACTTTACCAGAATACCTTGGCTTGCTTTCCTAAGGTGCATAGTAAGGGCAGAGGGATGCAGTTTCACTTGCATTTGGTGACAGGGATTCCTGTCACATGTCCTGCATTAAGTTAAATGGCACGGTTATGCTTCTGCATTGCTTAAGACCACAGACACATCCTGAATGCAGCCATCCCTCCTTAGGACCTGTAGTTTCATAAGGAATGACTGGGACAGGGAGCAGGTCTTGTCTGCTCTCAGTTTTTGAGGTAGCCAGTGAATTTAGGTAGTCTTCTTTATGTCATTGTATCTTGATTTGCAAATGATAGTGATTTAGATCTCTTTCCACAATGTATTAACAAATTCCATATAAGGTATTAGTATTGTTCACTTTCTCTTTTTGTAAAACCCCAGGGTCTAAGTATGCTCATCATGGCAATCACAGACATTTTTTATCCCAGGGACTTTATGTTAAAAGAAATATAGGCATAGGCAGAGACAGAAACAAATCAGTCAGACACTTATTATTTATTGATCACTTATTAAAACTTTGATTTTTAATTGGATTTTAATGTGAATTTGGCTAAAACATGATGTGATGTGTACAGATGGTGAATGGGAAAATGCTTGTGTTCAGAAGAGCTTGTCATTTATACAAGAACATTTATAAGCCATGGCATATATATAGCCTTGCAAGAAATAATTTGTTCAAGTTTAACAAATCATTTATTGCTCAAGCTTAAATTTTATTTTTATTGCCAGTGCTAGAACCTAGATCATGAAACAGAACTTCAAATTCTTGTTCATTCATGTGTTGCTAAGCAGTATTGTGCTATTCATCTAGGAAAATGGAAAGTGATCTTAAAACTTTCTAAACTATTAGTAACTGATGTAACTCATGTACTCTCTTTTAAAGTAAAAAAAATAGCTGGCTAGCAAATGTGTAAAGATAACCCATGTCTTTTACTTGTAGTTCAGTTTAGTTATGAGAGAAAAGCATCATTTTGGGAGATGGTATTTAAAATATATTGAACATAATAAACATTATTTCTCCTGCATAAAACAATAACTTTTTTAAACCTGATGCTATGTCTTTGCTTGTGTGCTTGAATTTTTTAAACCTGAGCTATGTCTTTGCTTGTGTGTTAGTGCCTGGCAGACTTTTTTTTTTTGTTGATGTATTTCGTTTTAGACATGATATTATGGGGATTTGAGTATGTTTTGACTGGTTTTGAATCTGATCTCTTATTTCTAACATGTTATTTTTCCTTTTATGTAGCATCTCCTAAGTGTGCTTGATAGATCTAAAATCTGGGTCTGCTGTGGTTTTCCTGGTGTTTCTCTTGTCTTTTCAATTCTTCATCATAAAATTTGCAACAATGCTAAACAGTAGTGAAGAGATGTAAACCTGTATTGACTTGGTGATTTCCCATGGAAATGTATTGTTATTAGGTGGTTAAAACACTACAAGTCACTTTACACATCTGAATATGATGATATTGATGGACTGAATTCCATAGACCTAAAAGTCCATGCTATAGGACTTCACAGGACAATGCCTTCTGAAAAAAACCCCAAAATATGTGTTGGGGTTAGCTGCCTGTTCCTTGAATGTTCTTAGTGTGAATTCCTGCTAATAAACCACATGTTTAATATGCAGTAAAACCAACAACAGTATCTCTGTTTTCAGCTTATTGTGAGTTTTGTATCCTGTACATTATTCTTTTGTGCAACAAGGACTGTCAAGATTTCTCTCCGGTTGAACACAGTGAAATATCCTTTGCTAGATATTCTATCAAAGCTTCCAAGTTTTTTTTCAATGAGCAGTGGGCCCCTTTTTTCAGATTTTACTCAACAGTTCTGTCAGCTTTAATGGTAGGGGGGCTGCTTTAAAATCACCTTTCTCCTTTTGCTTCTCTGTTTATCAGTTTCATGATTATAGTCTGTTGTTGACGTCTGCAGTGGTGGTGGGCACAACCTTCCCCGAGAGCGTCTTGTGCCAGCGGGTAGGAGCCATGAGAGCACCAGCATACACACACACCCACAGAGGCAGCAACTCAACAGTGAAGACACAGGAGGGTCCAGGCATGGAGTTCCAACAAGAGTTTATTAGGGTCCACTGCTGAAAGGGTCCAGGGGCCAAAGAGAGGGAACAAAGGAGGATCCAGGGTATAAATACAGGAAAAGAGGGGATGGAGAAGAGCTTCAGGGATCCAATGGTCTGAGGGCTCAGGAGCAGTACACAGGGAAGGGACTAATAGGGAATGCCAGGGTGGATGGGCGGGGTTACACACCAATGGGATTACACAGAGTGGAGAACTTACTAGAACATGAACATGTAAGGGTAAAAGGCATAGGGAAGGCCAACGGACCAATGGAGAGAACAGAACTGGGACAAATTAACATAGTGCTGCAGAGCACAATGGGAGAAGGTTCTTTTCTCACCCTGAGCTGTGAGGAATATCCAGAACTTAAGGTGATCTCTCCAGGGGATTGCTGTTGCTCTCTCCCCAGTAGGCTTGCAGGCCTCCATGGTTTATATCGCTCATATTTCCACTGGACTGATGGTTCATGTATTTTTCCAGAGCAAGTAATGTGCTGAGCTAGTGGACTATGAGAACTCCTTTGAAATGCTGTGCCCATCCACTTATCTGCTTTATCTCAACTATGAGTATGTTAATGCTGCCTGAATAATTGGTTATTACCAGTAAATACATGCAACATGACTTCTCTCACGTCTAATGAGTCCCTGACTCCCTTAGGACTCTTTAAGTGCTTGGGTTGTACTGCTTCAAACAGCAAGCTGAGATGAACTTGCAACGTGGTGCTTTCCATGGTATACTTAATAAATGGCTTGTTACATGGGCAATAGGCTCCCCCAGATAACAGTGCTGTGCAATAGAACCTTATTTGGATGGTAAAGCAGACCCTTCTGTCCAAAACCTGAAACTTTGGGTATGTCTCCATCACAGAGGGCAGCTTTGCACATGAAGCTAGAGCTAGTTCTGAGTAAGCTGGTGTGTCTACAGAGGGCAGCTCAGTGCCATACAAAAATATGAGCCTTGACGGACATCGGCTCAGACTCCACTCTCTCTCTGTGCTTTG
Organism: Geospiza fortis; assembly: GCF_000277835.1. Lineage (NCBI taxonomy): Eukaryota > Metazoa > Chordata > Aves > Passeriformes > Thraupidae > Geospiza > Geospiza fortis. The sequence goes on along the minus strand of NW_005054325.1, from coordinate 124,124 downwards.
CAGTTAGAATAATTGCACAACAACAGAGCTTTACACTGAGGTAGCCATAATGCTGACCACTTGGCCAACTAGTTTTCAGTTAGAATAAATATCTTGGAAAATCTGTACCCTGTGCTGCAGAGAGGTATTCTATACTGCAATGCTTATATATTGTGTCATCTTGTTTTTTTGAGCATATGTATCAAAAGGATATGGGATAAAAGTGTAAACCTTCCATAACTAATCAAAATCTGCTTGTAATTTCAGACTTCAAATATTTCCTGGAATGCATCTCTTAAGGAACATGCTTATTCATGTCAGTGCTGGTAAATAAGTAATTCTTCCTCTTCCCCAGGAACAGCATGGACTCAGCTATCACAATTCTGGAAGGGCAGAGCCTACCTTAATTTTATTATGGTTGCAACCTGCTATCTCCTCACTGCACAGCACAGATCTGTTCTCTGCTCTTTGCCCTGAAAATAGGACAGTAGTTGTGCTACACTCTGACATATATAGCACATAAAAGATATAAAAGGTTGACCTTGACCTCAAGCCCTTAGAGAGGATTGAGCTTTAAGAAGTCATCTATGGGAAGGTAAAAGAAGAGTTTTAGCCCATTATCTTATTTTTGAAAATTTATTATCAATATTTCAGGAGACACACTCACTAAATACCTTATTAACTGTTGTATTTTATGTGCATTTCTTTAATAAGTCAAGGGAGCTGATGGGTGCTTTGTGTAACTCTGCTTCTCTATGTTGAATATTTATTTTGATAGTTTGTCGCATTAACAATAAAA